>NW_023621892.1:0-3813 GCF_014905685.2 Nematolebias whitei
GGTTTTGACCTTAGGCTTAGTCGTGACACCAGATTAAGTTCACTACAGTCCCCCCTTTGGAAATCATCACCTGTCCATGGGGATGAATTCCAACTATGAACTTACGTCTTCGATTGTCCTTGAAGCTTGAAGTAATCCAGCAAAGAAACAAGAGTCAAGAGTAATCCAGCAAGGAAAACAAAAGTCAAAAGTAATCCAGCAAGGAAAACAAAAGTCAAGGTAATTCCACAATGTTCTCGGTAATTCCATTGTGTTGATTATAATCCCACATCGTCTCGATAATTCCATTGTAGCAATGCTTTAACCCCTTGAAAACAGAGTCTGTAATCCACTGGAAAAAGTCATATAATCCACAATGGTAAATCCACAACGATTGGAAGTGTTGATTAATCAGCATACAGAGGGGTACCCTTGGATTGAACTGAAGATGCGGCCACTGGATGAAGAGCGGAGACCAACGTCAGGATTGCAGGTCGCCTCCAGCGAAGGTCGTCTCCAGCGACGTCCAGCCTGTGCCGTTCTGGTTCAATGTGTCATGCAATTATGTGGTTTAAGGTGGGCTTATGAAGGGGATTTTACATAAGGCCTTAAACTATATGCACCTGGTGTGTAAGCTATTATGGTTGGGAACAGTTACAAGTACCAGTTAAGGGGTGGAGCATGCTGAAAAGGGGTAACTACAGGGGTTTATACCTATAGAAAAGGGTTCCAAACTATTTTTCCATTTCTAACCTGGCTTAAGTTAGCTTTACATGGCAAAATATAGTTTGGATCTAATGTCTGTTGTCTTTTAGACGAACGACTTGAGATTGGGTGTTTGGTTTCCCCATAAATGTTTTGGAAGTCTATGGCGAGACTTATCAAAAATAATTAGCTATCCCCCCGAATAGAATTGTTCGAGTAGGTTCGGCTTTAGCGATGTGAGATCAATGTAGATTATGGTACTTAAGGTAACAATAATATACATTGACTCCGCAAGGATTGCAATTTAGCGAATGAACTGCATGTTGGCATGGTTAAAGTCCTCTTAGTCTCTAACTTAACTTACACACAAGATTCATTCTTACCTCAGAAACAACCAAAACCAATTCAACAACGTTTCAACACCGACAAGAGTAGTGACTAAGCATCTAGAAACATCGTTTCACTGCTTCCCCTCACCCTGGTTGTCAGTTTCAGTCACGCTGTCCCGTGTGAGTGGCTTCTTTGCAGACCCGCTTACGCGAGGCATAATCATATCGAGGTGCGCTGCATGGCGATCCATGTCGACTCGGAGTGACGTTTGGCCCCGGAACAGGGATGCGAGTATCCCACACAATACGAGGGTTATCGTCATTAGCAGGGCTATGATTAACGTGTCCGCGCTTGACCACGCATAGTTAATTGGTTGGATCGGGTTCTTAATTGTGGACCTGAGAGACTTGAGAACTCGGTTTATTGGTTTCACGTCGACGACTTGGGTGCCTTCAAAACGGATCCTTCCCAGAGTCTCTGGATCTATGTCTATAGACATATTCCCCAGGTACTCTGAGTCATCCAGAGTCGCGTCCCATTGTTCCGGATCGAGGTGATAGAGCGTCAAATCACCAATGTGTATGGTTGTTCCCTGGGGAACACTGATCCACATTGTTTTGTCCGGTAACGTCAAAGGTCTATTTGCCCCGGGTTGATCGTAGGCTATGATCGCCTTTCTTTGAGGAGCGTTCACTAGCCAACGAGAGCCAATTATTTCCGCTTTTGCAGCTTTAGCCAGGTGTCGAGGCGTTACGGTCGTTGAGCACTTAGAATTCTCCGGAATAGGTGTCAACCCGCATAAGCCCGTAGTTTGATTCCACACAAACGGCTTACTCGCGCACAGATAATGTATCTCCCGAGTGAGAACACACATCTGAAGGTTTGGAGCTAGATAAACTGAGGGGTTATCGTCGTGGTACGCAACCATCTTCGGTGTGTCAATTTGAACATGGTTTTCACCGTGCCAATTGCCAACATTAACAACGTCCCTGAGTCTATATATGCCATTTGAGGGAATTATCGGTAGGTTGATAATGAACGCCATTTCAAACGTTTTGTGATTGACGTAGATTGGAATTGCGCTACCGAGAGTGTAAGCCAGGTGAGCCTGTATTTGCGTGACTCTTTCGCGCGTAGCGGAGCTGAGGATGTCGTTCACCATCTGTAGAGAGACTAGATACGGTGGGATCCTACCGGTGGCTAGTGTATTTACCGACGAACTGACATCTCTAAGCATGTCAGCAAAAATCCTATCCATTAGGTGGGCGACAGCGTAATCCGCTTCAACCTTACGAGTTAAGTCATTTACCGCTTGTACGAGGGCTTTGTTTTCTTGGGTGGCACCCAAGAGGGTGAAGATTACCAGGAGTGGTACCATCATTGTCCTATGGAAACACAAAGAGATAGGTCTTAGCTTCGTAGTGGTCAAGGGTAGGTCCTGTGAATTTAAACTATGGTTAAGTTTATTATCCATTAGTTATCTTCTGCTTGGATGACCCTTATTCCCATGAGGTCAGATTTTGTGAGATCTTTGTCTCCTGAGGAGTTATTGCACGCCTTGTGTGGTTTAACCTAGTTTCGATGTACCCATTTAACAGTTGGCTCTTTTTGGCCTTTACTGATTTTTATCTGATAGACAACTGGAGACACTTTGTCGATTATCAGATGGGGTCCAGTCCATCTAGGCATCAGCTTACGGGCGAGAGTTCCGGTCCCGGACTCTCTTCTCCCAGTTTTGGGGGCAAACGTGTAGTACCAGACCCTGTCTCCCACTTGGAGTTCCTCGTGAGAGGCCTTTTGGTCGTAGTACGCTTTGCGTCCTTCAGCTGATTTTTCCAGGTTTTTCTGTGCGAAAGCAAAAGTGTTTTTAAGGTGTCTTTCCAAGTCTTTCATGTATTGTTGTGTAGTGTAGGCTGTTGCCATGGCAGCATCGCCTGGTTGGTACAACAGGTGTAGAGGGAGAGTCATTTGTCGACCCGTCATCATCTCGAAAGGAGAGATGCCAGTCGACGTGTGTGGAGTGGCCCTTATGGCCATGAGGACCAGAGGGAGTTTCACGTCCCAGTCCTTGTGGTTTGCGGCTACGTATTTTTTCAAAATACTCACCACCGTCCTATTTGCTCTCTCAACCTGGCCTGAAGCCTGTGGGTGGTAGCCAATATGAAAGTTGGCTTTGACGCCTAGCGTCTTCCACAGTTCCTTCATTACTTCACCTGTGAAGTGTGTACCTTGGTCTGAGTTCACCCTAAGGGGAAGTCCAAACCTTGAAAATACATGATTCATTAACAACATAGCAGTGGTTTGTGCTGTGTCATTAGGGGCTGGTAGACATTCTACCCATTTGGTAAACGCGCAGGTTACCGTGAGAAAATATTTATTTCCTCTAGAGGTCTTAGTGAGTGGTCCGACCCAGTCAATCTGGAGGTCCGACCATGGAAATGCAATGCCTCTACTATGCAGTGGTGCTCTGTGAAGTGGTCTGGATGGTTGAAACTGGCCACAGATCAGGCACCCTTTTATGTAGTCTTTGACATCCTTTTTCATTCCAGGCCAATAAGCAATCTGTTTTAATGCTTTCAGCGTGGCATTGTCACCCTTATGTCCTGCGGACGGAAGGTCATGTGCATGGACTAACATCACCCCCCTGTGGTCATGGGGGACCACGAACACAGGTGAGGACGTCCGTCCATGAGCAAAAGTTAGGATGCCTTTAAGTAGTTTTAGCTGTTTGCGCAGCTGAAAGAGGACTTTAAGGTCTGGATTGGAATCCAGCTCGTCTTTCGATGGAGTGTATTTGTC
>NW_023621892.1:3913-4298 GCF_014905685.2 Nematolebias whitei
CTAACATCACCCCCCTGTGGTCATGGGGGACCACGAACACAGGTGAAGACGTCCGTCCATGAGCAAAAGTTAGGATGCCTTTAACTAGTTTCAGCTGTTTGCGCAGCTGAAAGAGGACTTTAAGGTCTGGATTGGAATCTAGCTCGTCTTTCGATGGAGTGTATTTGTCTGGGTCAGTCAGATACAACATCATCGAGTTAATTGCAGGATCCAACTTCTGAAGTTGGATGATGTCTGGGTCAGTCAACATCGGGCGCACAGAAACTGTGTTATCAGCAGGTTTAGCTGCATCTTGTGCGCGTGTGACTGCCATTACCTCAGTTGTAGCTTGTGACGACTGAGTTTTGAGTAGCCAGGAGGGGTCGAAGGACCATGTGGGTCCGTC
>NW_023621892.1:4398-5106 GCF_014905685.2 Nematolebias whitei
AAAAGCTCTTTGTGTTTTACCACCTTTTTGTTGCTTGTGAGAAAACCATTCTGTTTCCACAGAGCGAGATGACACAAGAAACTAAGTCGAGCATAGTTAGAGTCAGTGCAGATGACTAGCGTCTGGATGGAGCGTTCCACTGCCACCTGTAGGCCTATTAGGATTGCAGCTATCTCAGCGTACTGAGAAGACTGAGAGCCCAATTTATAGCCAAATGTGACCTGTTCTAGGTCCTGGAGGAGAACTCCTCCAACACCTGCTTTGCAGATTTTCTCGTGGTGGAATGAGCATCCATCCACGTACAATGTCGCCATATCTTTACAGATATTGCCATCAAAGAAGTGGTGATTTGGGTCCTCAGCAGCTTAGGGTTTACTCACAACCAGCTGTTGGGTGGCTGGTACATCCTGTGTACATTCTTGGCAGATTGCCAAATCAGTGCCCAAGTGCGACTTCTTATTTTGACCGTAGCGGATGTCTAGGTTAAAACGTGAACACTTCCCCGTACGGGCCACCAATATGTAGATGAACAGATGCTCTGATATATTCATCAATTAACGCGGATTCCTCATTTTTCTGAACTGAATAAAACGTGCATTGAATTTAATGAAATGCAAACGTGAGACGTCATTTATATTTGACCCATCAAAATGAATGCGGCCATTTATTTACAGAATCAAAGTTTAACATCAAACATTTACATTAATT
>NW_023621893.1:0-5106 GCF_014905685.2 Nematolebias whitei
TGTGCCGACCGTTCACGAGCCCTTTTGATAAAGAATTTCATAATACATTTTTGGCGACGAGGATGGGATGTTAAGAATTTAAATAAATAATTCTGAACGGCTGCACCATATTCAAACGAAGGAAAAAAAAAAGTGTTGAGAGAAATGTTGATGCGAGTTGCATAGTTGTGCCGGGTTGGAAGAGTTATCCAACCCTGGCTTTGTGTTTAAGAGGTGGAGGGGACGCCCGAGCCTTTGTGTGAGAGTTTAAAACAGAGAAAAAAAAAAAGTTTATTCAGACGCCTGAGGAGGCGTGAGCTGAACAGAGAAAAAGTTGTACTGGGATGGGAAGAAGTCCCATCCCAGTTGTTTTTGTTGTTTTTGAAGAGGGGGGAAGAAGCCCATCTTAGTTATTAGAACAATTTTTCTGCAAGCAGATAGTCCGAGTGATGTTTTGACCACTTTTGCAGGCAATAGAGGTCAGAAAAGATGGCACCAATGACAGGACTTCAGCATAAAATCAGAAAATGCAATTACAGGCTCAATGGAGTAAACAAGAATGTGAGGACCGCCTGCTTGTTGAATGGATGGCTCGGTGCTCAGTTTGTGAGAATGAGCAGTGTAGCTGACGGGGCGGTGGAGCAGGTGTCCCGGTTGCGAGGAAAATTTGAGAGAAAGAAAGAGAAATGTGTTGAGGAAGTTCAGGAGAAAGAGAAACAGTTTTTACAACGAAAACAGTTGTTATCTGATGCGCAGACAGAGTGCAAGCTAGACCGTTTGATTAATGTAGCTGAGGGCGCGGTCGGTCAGATATGCAGGCTTAAAAGGAGGAAGAAAGAGCGTGATGTTTCGCCGGAGCGAGTCGGAGCTTATGTTGTAAGGTTGGCTGACGGATGGAATCCGTCGAGTTTGGACGGTTACATCTCAAGAGACAAGGAAGTTGTTTACTTGTCTAAAATATCACAACCCACAGATGCTCGAGTGTCGAGGCTGTTAGATAAAGGTGGAGGTCAGGTAATGAATTCAGCGCATCGAGTCGGAGCTTTGCAAGACTCGAGACCGTTGTTTGAAGTTTGTGCTGATTTACAGGGTCATCGGGTGACCTTAGGGGAGTGCGAGCAGAGATGTGCTGAGGAATGCGCTCGCTGTGCGTTCACAGAGAGGAACACGGAGCTGAAAACTGTGAAAAAAATCATTTAGCCAACCCATGGGTCGTGGGCCGAGAAGGGACGTCCAGAAAAACATGCAGGAACTTACTCGTTCTGCTTTCTGGAGGGCATTAATGCAGGCAGGAGTGCATGCAGCTGAGATGAATGATATGTCAGCTGAAGAGCTGAGGGCTGGAAGCCATTATTTGGATTAAAAGGGGCAAAAAGTAGGGTCCAAAAGTTGACATCAACACTCTGAAAAGCAGATATTGTCAAACATTGAACATCAAAGGTCCAGAATTAGAGAGCCCAGATCTTGACGTTAAATTAAAAAGCCCCAAAACTTGAAGGTGATATTGATTTTAAAATGCCTAAAGTCAAGATGGTTTAAGGGGAAAAGGGTGGATTTGAAATGTCTAGAAATAAATATGTTGTTTGGATGTGTTAAATTAAGCTGTTTGCTTTGAAGAAAGTGCATTGTATGTTGTTTGGAAGGAAGTGCAACATATGTTGTTTATAAATGGTTTACCTGCAGCTATAGTTTTGACAGCATCTAAAAACAACTCTAGAAGTATCCAAAAATATCTGAGATAAAAAGAATTTCACCATCTTGTTTTGCAGATGTTTCACATTTAAAGTGAAAGTTCAGCTCTTTTCAAGAAGGGTTCTGTGGAAAAAGTTAACATCTCAGTTTTGAAAACTGATGAGTTAAACATTTTGAGTGGGGCCAAGACTAGAAGAAGGATTTCTTTTTAATAAATAAAGTTAATTATTGACACTTTTTGCATGAAGTGGTTATGTATGAAGAATTGTTTGATTAGTTGTAGAACAAGACAGATGAAACTGCAAATACAACGATGTGAAGCATGCAGCATCAGAAGAGAGAGAGTCACAATAGTAAAATGCAGGGACATATAGGGGAAAAGGGGCCATATCATATCTGGCAAACGGATTTCATTGGCCCTTTGCCATGTCACAGGGGTGTAGATATGTATGTACGGCTGTAGATACATATTCAGGTGTGTTGGTGACTCATCTTTGTAAATATGCAAATCAGACATCTACTTTAAAATGTCTTAGTATGATGAAATAATTTTATGAGGGTCCCCTTCAGATACAGATAATGGGACCCATTTTACTGGAAACAGGTGAAAGACTGGTCAGCTGAAAAACGTGTTGAATGGATTTATCATATTTCCTTATCACCCACAAAGCTGCTGGGCTGATTAAGAGAATGGATGAACTGTTAAAAAAAAAAGAAATGCTGAGAAAATGAAAGACATGATTTGACAAACTGAAAAGTAAATTTGTTGCAGGCTGTGTTTCAATTGAATGATACTCCAGAGCTGCCTGTGAGAAAAAAAAAAAGAACCAATTAGAAAAATTGATGACAGAGCAGAGCTGCCTGTCAGAAGCAACTCCTGGGTCTGAGGACTCTAGAGCCAGTGACAGTGATTTCAGGTCAAATTCAAGCTATAAAATTGGTCTGGGTCTGCCATATCCCAGAGGCAGGAGAAGGAAAAATGGGTAAATGTACCAATTCATAAGTGTTATTAAAGAGAAAACTAATTCTTCTCTCTTTTTGTTGAAAAGCAGTTTTCTTGCTTCCACAGCTTGATGCTCTCCTGGTCTTGGTTGTTTGGACGATCAAGGTCGCCCCGAGGAGCTGGTGACAAGGTGCCAAGTCAGATCGGAGTGCAGGCTGTTTGGGCATCACGTGCCTTGTTGCAGATGGACAACGCCTCATCAGCAACACCAGGACGTGTCGTGGAGGAGGATCAGGTGTTCACTTTGGTTGAAAAAAAAAAAAGATGCAAGCAAGATCTAAGTGCAAAGTGACTTTTGGCATGCTACCACAGGGAAACCATCCCAGTGGTACCTTGGATGTCAGATTAGAATTGTGTGGAAACCCCACTGTGTAACATGTGTGGGAACTGTACATGCTAAACCAGATGAAAGAAAAAAAAAGGGGAGAACGAAGTTTGATTTTTACTGCCAATTAAGGAGAAGGAGGAGACGTGCTTCGTTGGCAGTTACTCAAGAAAGGTTCTGGATACCATCAGTTGTCATGACTCAAGAAGAAACGGTCAAAATACTGATAAAAGAAATAAACTTGCAGCCAAAGATGTGGGGGAGCACAGAAGAAGTGCTCTCCAACATAATTGAAGCTTTGAACTTGTTTTCCTGTGTACCTTGCAGTTTTTTTTTGTACAGCTGCAGGAGGAGCCCTGCCAGAGGGTGGTGGTCACTACATCGAATCATCATAAGTGGAGGAGAGTATGGAACATTTAAAACCTGAATTGACAAAATGTAATGAAGGCAACCACAGTTATGCAAATATCACATTTTGCCTTTAATAACTGTACAAGGACACTGGTTTTAAAAAAAAAAAATAAAAGTACAGGGTGAGTGGTTTGAGCCACAGACAAATCTCACATATAACATGCAACTATGTGAGACAGCTGATAAAAGAGTGATATGTATGTTGAAACTAATCATGTTAACCCATGTTTAACCAGAGACAAGGTATTGTGTGATTAGACTCATGAACTCGGTTAGAGCAACAATAAAAAGTACCTAAGGTGCCTTTCTCTGGATGTGTGTGTGGTGTACATCTGTGAACTCGGAACAACCAGACTTATCGTTTGACTAATTCTGAATCTCGCCTTACTCCATGGCGAGTCTCTCTGGATCATTTAAAATGCGCATTGAATGAGTCCATAGAGTTGACTGAAATGATCAAGTCTCATAAGTCTAAACGTGTCTGATCTAACAGTGTCCACCTGCATGGCTCAAAGAAAGGTTTTTACATATGGCTAAAACTAATAGTGTAGGCGTCGGCTCACCATTGGTGGGATATATTCGCAGGAATATTATCTACGGCGCAAAATATATGCAGTATCCCTTTTGTTTGTTTAGTGAAAAGAAGAATAACTAGTTTGATCTATGTATCTCTGTATTAACTTTGTGTATTTTGGGAACTTGTTTTTATATTATGAGGGTTTAAAAAAAGAATTAATCAGGAAATTTATAATACAGCTGGTACATGGTTTGGTGAGGGAAAAAAAAAAACTATAATCTGAACACCTACCAGGTGTTTTGATTTACAATGATCGTGTCAGTGGGAATGTAATGAATCAAACGTTCCAGGGGTTTGAACAATCTGGATTTTCTTAACTGTGTGAGTGAGTTTATTTAGGATAAAGTCCCAGAACAATTTCAATTGCAGGAGAACTCGACCATTCAGAGGTCAGAGATCGTTTAGAGTTCAACTTAAAGGGATGGCATTTTCAAAACTAAAAAGTTGTATTGTGGAATTATGTTTTACATGTCATAAAGGCAAAAGGGTGGAATGATATGAAAATATGTTTTATAAGGTGTTAAGTTGCCTTTATGCCTATTCAAACATATACATTTTGTGTGTGTTACTTATTCAGAATTAAATGTCTAAAATTGCCATAAAAGCAAGGGTGGAATGATATAGAAATGATTATTTTAATGCTTTTATGTCAATCTATACCTATATTACACTTATTTAAACACACTTATACTCACTTTTGATGCAGCTTATCTGCTTATTCAGTCATTCCTGTGCTGCAGATGTGTTTTGGAGTAATTAAAGTTCTCTGGGGATGCTCTAGCCAGAAGATCGGGCCCAATCTTCAGGTTACAGTGACCCAGGTTTTGAAGGACATGTTTTTTATGAAACCATCGCTCTGTTGCACAGACTGCTTTGATGAAGGAAAAACAGATTTAATTAAATCTGCCCTCCTGGCAACCATCAAAACTTGCTTTGATCTGCTCTCACGCGATCAGGGAAAGGTATATAAGAAATGTTTCAAACACAGAGAGTCGGAAGTCCTGGTGTGGATCAGCATGCGCTGGTGCCATACGCCATTTTGATGTGATTCTTCTTTACCTGGGTCGAAAATGACTTCCCGGCCAGTGTCACGGTGAGAAGTTATTTCATATCAATTTG
>NW_023621894.1:0-5105 GCF_014905685.2 Nematolebias whitei
AGGAGCATTAAGTGTAGAACCACTAGACTGAGGAACAGCTTCTACCCTGAGGCTGTTAGACTCATGAATCTCTAACTAGAATAATCACTGTGAAAAACCATATCATGTTGCTGCTGATCTGTTTCATGTTGCTGCTGATCTGTTTCAATGTTGATGTGTTCATGCGTGCACATCTGCTCACAGACATGTTCATGTTTGTGCTGATGTTCAATGTTTTATGTTATGAGTGCTTAGTGTATATTTAGTTGATGTTTTTCTTAGTTCATTTCTTAGTTCATATCTTAGATGTTATTACTGTTTTTATTAGACATTTTATTGTAGTGAACTTAACCTGATGTCAAGACTAAGCCTAAGGTCAAAACCCTTGACCTTAAGAACCTTGTGGGACAGGAACTGTCATTTCATTGATTTGAATCCAGAAATACAGGTTCACCCATCCTGAGACTTTCTTTCTTGAAAATTCAAGTGGAAGAACACTCTCTTTTCTATTATCATTACTATTTTACAAATGTTGATAATCAAAGTGTCTTAGTTCAAACCATTTTAGATGTTGCAGTGAACTAATCGATTTTATTAACTGAAACAGTGTAATGATTTTTAATTCTCATGCAAAGTTAGAATTCATGTTAAAGCTGTTACAGAGTAATTATGCATTTTCTGATTTCTGTCTTTGAATGAGCAAGTGTGCGTTTTCCGAGGTCAGGAGTCGAAGCAGACATGTGTTGGAACAACTGCCTTGTTTTTACATCCTCTCAGACGTCAACAGGGGGGGTTTTGCACCTGTTTCTAAAACTCGCCAAAACAAAACACTCTCTGTCTGTGAGAACAGTTTAATCTGTTCAATAACATTCTTGCTGTCTTCTGACTTTTAGTAACCCTCTTACATCACAAAACACACCCCTGTCTGGTTGTTTTGGACCAATCCGAGACTCCCGAATGAACCGGGAAAAGAGCTCTTTAAAATGTCGGTACTTCCTGGTTTACCCAGTTCTGTGGGTTTGGAGAAGTTCGGCGGTGCGGACAGTTCTGATATGTCCTAGTGCTGGCAGTTGCTGTGGGAGCCGGGAAGACCCTGACATGACCACAGAGCTCTTCCGAGTTTCATGGGATTGTAACATTTTCCACTGAGGTGAGCTTGTGTCGGACAGAATCTCGCCATTACTCCGGACGATTCACAGCCATCCTACGGAGACGTTGAAAGGGTGCGTTAAACGGAATCTCGCCTGAGACATCTCCAGGTAAAAGAGTCGATTTCACCACCTAAGTGTACTGTAAGGAAGAAGCTGAAGAAAGCCCGGAGAGTGCCGTTCTGTTCAACACTCTCCCTCAAACACCATCTTTCACCCCCTTTAAACTTCATCTTTTCATCTTTAAATTCTTCTCTAAAGTAGAAATCCTTCCAGATAATTTAGAAATGTCTGTGTAAAGTGCTCATCCACCGCCGTGTGGATAATTGAACATAATTGTACAGTTTTCATAAATGTCTGTGGTGAAGCAACGGAAAATCATGGCCGTATGGTTTTCCTGATTGATTATGTGTTATTTTCATATTTTGCCAAATTAATGTAAATGTTTGATGTTAAACTTTGATTCTGTAAATAAATGACCGCATTCATTTTGATGGGTCAAAGATAAATAACGTCTCACGTTTGCATTTCATTAAATTCAATGCACGTTTTATTCAGTCCAGAAAAATGAGGAATCCGTGTTAATTGATGAATATATCTGAGCATCTGTTCATCTACATATTGGTGGCCCGTCACGTGCTCATAAATGGACTGTGTATTCGTGTGATAATTGATATTTCATGTTGGCATGAAGAAAAATAACAGTTGTCAGCTGTGTTGAACGCAGCGTGCAGGAGCTGCGCGCTTGGAGCAAAGACGCTGCATGTTCCGCTGGGATGTTTGAAGCTGATATTGTGAGTCATATGTCTTGTGAAAGCTGAAATTGTACGCCTGTTATGTGTAACTAAGCTGGCTTTGAGCTGTGGAAACGCTTTATTCTGTTTAAACTGTGTTCCAGACGCTGTTCTGGTCCGGTTCGGTTCTGGTTCCGGCTCGGTTCTGAGAAAGTTCGACCGGATTGTTTTAAATGGTGGGAAAGACGTTTTTCATGCCGGGGCGCTGACTCCGTGCAGCTCAGAGTTTGATTTGTGACACTTGTAACAGAAATTGGTGCATTTTGACAGTTTAAAAGACGAAAAGTTGACAAACTTATTTCAGGCTAACAGTAACATGCTAGTTGCAAAAACGGTTCGTGATTGGTTGAATTAGCTGCTGTGAAGCGCTCTGATTTGCTGAGAAAGTGAATGACGTGCCTACGTCATTTCCTCTCACCACCGTGCTGCTTTGTGATTAGCGGATTCAGTCACGTGACCCTGAAATGAAAACTCGTTTTCATAGGGAATAAAATCTGCTTTTTAAAGTTCAAAAACGCTTTAAAAGCTGTATTCTGATCAGCTGCTAAGTTCTTCGAAGTCTAATTGTTGAAATTTCGCCGCGTTAGAGTTTAAAATCCGTCATTAAATGATGTTTTTGAACAACGCTAGCGATGCTAATTTTAAGCTAACAGCTAACGACCGGATGAGTGACGTGTCACGTCACTTCCTCCATGTCGGAAATGAGCTTTGCCGTGCTTAAAATCACTAAATAAAGCTGCCATATGTCCCAGAAAACTCATGTTTCATGCTAAAAAGTCGTGCTTGTTGAAAGAACGCCACGTTTACGCTTAAATTCGTTCAGAAATGTTGATTTTAACCGAGTTTAGCCGAAGCTAACTTTAAGCTAAGCGGCTAAAAACAGGATGTCAACCGAACGTCACAAGAAGTCGTCATAGACTCCTGCTGGTAAAAAGCTAAACACTGCCACCTCCTGGAGAAACTTGAGATCACAGTTTTACTTCAGTTTTAGGTATTTTAGTGAAATTAAACGTTTTTTTTTTCTCTGTAAGACGAACTTTGAGTTAACAAACTTCCTCTAGCTGAATAATCACTGTTATCTTGCACTTAAAAAGTAAGAGGTATTTATGCAAAAAAAGGCATTTACCAGGACATTTTCATTCACTGAATTCCTCAAACAAGGAGGGACAAAATGAAAAATTAGAAACTTTTTAAAAGTTACGGTTCAAATATTCACAGAGTTGAACAGTTTACTCATTTGCTTGAAAGATAATGCACGTTTAACTGCAAAATCACTAAATAAGAGTAAACTTATCAGGAAAAAGAAACTTTTCTGTTTAAGTTACCACCTAAAAATAAATATTCCTATTTAATTTTAAATAGAGGATGAGACAGGAGAACAGGAATGACAGTTTTTCTGAAGAAAGACTGATTAATCCTGACACATCATCAAGTTTTCTTTTTCTTTTCACCACTTGGTTCTATGAGCAACTGTAAAATAGCGGATTTCTGGAAGTAAACGGTTTAAAAAACATTTTAAACTTATGTTGCTGTGAGACTAAAAAGAAAAATTGCAGGTTTATTAAAAATTCAGTGCTTTAGAGTGTAATACACTAAAAAGAGCTTGGTAATCTAGTATCTGTTAAGAAATAAGCACATGACAGGTAACACTGCCAGGGAAGCATTTACTTAAATATTCATGAATTGGGGTAAAACCTACAGAAAGGTACCCACGTTTGAATAAGTGACTTATAACAGTACTTTTGTGTAAACCCAGAGCTTAAAATAGTGTGAAAACTCAAAGACATCTGAATACAAATATTTACCTGTAAAAATATCTGAAGCTTGCAACTGTTTTAAACAGATAAAGTGCTACACAGTGAATGAACATGACAGGTGTGGTAGAAAAAGACTTTGATCCTTATGAGATGAGGGACTGTTTGGAGAATGCGTTAGCACTGCTAACAGTGTCCTTACATCCATATGAGGAACAGGCGGACAGCATGGGCCCAAAAGAGTTAGTGGACAATCTGATGGAGGTTGCAAGATGTGTGACCTCTACAGAAATTACGAAGTCAAGTTATGATCAGCTGGCTAAAATTGCAATTTTGCTGAAAGGATCGTTCTATGCAGTTGTTGAGAAAGCTGATGACCTTACACTAAGGTTAGACAGTGAAAAAGTGTTTGCTCAGGAAATTGAAGATCACTACCTTCAATTTAGAAGCGAACACGAGGTCCTCATGACGAAACATTATGAACAGATGTTTCAGTTAGAGCAAGATGCGCGTGCAGAAGTTGGTTCAATGAACAGCAAAATACAATTACTTGAGGCGTCACTATCTGAAGCCAGGGATAAAGACCGTGTTGTACCAATCCGTGTGTTCAGACAACGGTGCGCTACAACAACAGTTGCAGATCGCATTAAAGGAGCTGAAGGATTGCAAAGCGGAAAAGGCGATGATACTCCAACAATGTCTGAATTTACAAAGTGAATGTCAGACATCACAGGAGCGCCTGACAGCTTGTGAGGAGAATCTAGCTACGGCTACAAACCAGATTTCTGATATGGGGCGAGCTGGTCTGAGACTCAGAGACGAACAAGGTCAGAGCCCGGGTCAGCCACGACCACCCCAGACAGATGCTGTTGCACCTCTTCCTCCTAACACCATGCCGTCACCCCCACCCCCATCTCGGGTGGTAGGGACAGACCTGCACCGACATACACCTCTTCCTCCTAACACCATGCCGTCACCCCCACCCCCATCTCGGGCGGTGGGGAGAGACCTGCACCGATATGCATCTCTTCCTCCTAACACCATGCCGTCACCCCCACCCCCATCTCGGGCGGTGGGGATAGACCTGCACCGATATGCACCTCCTCCTCCTAACACCATGCTGTCACCCCCAACCCCATCTTGGGTGGTAGGGGCAGACCTTCAACAATTTGCACCACCAACCACACAACAGAGACCGTTGATACGGTCTCCTTCAATGGATGATTTGCAGAAAATCTCAAAATATGTACAACGCTTTGTACCTGGACCGATGGGGTCATCTGGAACAAAAGCGTACCTCAAAGATCTTGAATTCAGATTGAGATCTTATCCTAATGCTACGGTTGAGGATAAGATCAGTCTGATATGGCTCACGTCGGACAGAGAGGTGTTCACCTTTATCGAGCGTCTACCTGATGCAACGAGGGGGG
>NW_023621895.1:0-5105 GCF_014905685.2 Nematolebias whitei
TTCAAGACAGAAAGTCTCAGGATGGGTCAAACTGTATTTCTGGATTCAAATCAATGAAATGACAGTTTCTGTCCATCTGGTCAGTTTTGACATCAGGCTTAGTCCACTACAGTCCCCCCTTTGGAAATCATCGCCTGTCCATGGGGATGAATTCCAAACTTGAACTTACGCCTTCGAATGTCCTTGAGCTTGATGTAATCCAGCAAGGAAGACCAAAGTCAAAAGTAATCCAGCAAGGAAAACAAAAGTCAAAAGTAATCCAGCAAGGAAAACAAAGTCAAGGTAATTCCACAATGTTCTTGGTAATTCCATTGTGTTGATGATAATTCCATAATGTTGTTGGTAATTCCATTGTAGCAATGCTTTAACCCCTTGGAAACAGAGTCTGTAATCCACTGGAAAAAGTCATATAATCCACAACGGTAAATCCACAACGATTGGAAGTGTTGATTAATCAGCATACAGAGGGGTACCCTTGGATTGAACTGAAGATGCGGCCACTGGATGAAGAGTGGAGACCAACGTCAGGATTGCAGGTCGCCTCCAGCGAAGGTCGTCTCTGGGCGACGTCCAGCCTGTGCCGTTCTGGTTCAAATGTGTCATGCAATTATGTGGTTTAAGGTGGGCTTATGAAGGGGATTTTACATAAGGCCTTAAACTATATGCACCTGGTGTGTAAGCTATTATGGTTGGGAACAGCTACAACTACCAGTTAAGGGGTGGAACATGCTGAGAAAGGGTAACTACAGGGGTTTATACCTATAGAAAAGGGTTCCAAACTATTTTTCCATTTCTAACTTGGTTTAAGTTAGCTTTACATGGCAAAATATAGTTTGGTTCAATTGTCTGTTGTCTTTTAGACGAACGACTTGAGATTGGGTGTTTGGTTTCCCCATAAATGTTTTGGAAGTCTATGGCGAGACTTATCAAAAAGAATTAGCTATCCCCCCGAATAGGATTGTTCGAGTAGGTTCGGCTTAAGCGTTGTGAGACCAATGCAGATTATGGTACTTACGGTAGCAATAATATACATTGACTCCGCAAAGATTGCAATTTAACGAATGAACTGCATGTTGGCATGGTTAAAGGCCTCTTAGTCTCTAACTTAACTACACAACAAAATTCATTCTTGCCTGGGGTGTTCAAAAACAATACCAAAAACCAATTAAACGATGTCTCAACATCGACAAAAACAGTGACTAAGCAACCAGTTAAACAACGTTTCAACATTGACAAAAGCAGTGATTAAGCAACTAGAAAACGATGTTTCGGTGCGCCACTCACTCTGAATGTCAGATTTGCTCACGTTATCGCGTCTGGTAGCATTATCCTAACTGGCGTCACCCCCCTTCGGTCATGGGAGACCGCGAACACGGGTGAGGACGTCGCTCCATGAGCTAAAGTTAGGCTGTCCTTGAGTAGTTTTAACTGTTTGCGCAGCTGAAAGAGGACATTTAGGTCTGGATTGAAATCCAGTTTACCTTTCGATGGAGTGTATTTGTCTGGGTCAGTCAGATACAGTATCATCGATTTAATTGCAGGATCATCCAACTTCTGAAGTTGGATGATGTCTGGGTCAGTTGGAAGTGACTTTTCATATTTTAAAAGAACTTGGCGAAGTTTGTCTCTTTCTTCATCAGATGTCAGAGTGTCAGCTTGGGCGACCACCTGTTCAATCTGTGATGAGACTGTTAAGGGTTCTCGCTCCTTGGGGAGCTCCAACGAATCCCTTTCTGAGTCGTCGGACCTGTCTATGGGTAAGACACCATAGGTTTGTGGTCCTTGGTCGACGTCATTGGTTGAGAAAAGAGCGATAGCCTGTGATGGTTTCGTGAAACATACTGGCCCAGCTTCTTGACTCGGTACCAGGTTATCTGGGAGTCCTCCCAGAACTGGAATGCCTAGTTCAAAATCATGAAAATCAGGTTCTGAGTTTTCAGTTTGTGATGACTCATCATCGTTTGTGTGTGTGTGTTTATCCCCCCTTCGTCCGATGAGGGGTTGTTGGAGGCAGCAACAGCAATGTCTTGGTGTGTTTCACCGACATCTGTAATGTTGTCATTCGCGCCTTCAGATTTAGTAGCGATCAGATCACTACATTGTGCTCCTGGTTGGATTCCCATTTCAGCGTTTTTCAAAGTTTCTACAAACCTTTGTATTTTCTCTGTCTCCTCCGAGCTCAGAGGTGTAGGGCTTTGCTCCTGGGACCTTTGTGATTTTATCGCCTCGGTTCGGTTCGTCCGAGGTGGGGGAGGGTTAGGTACGTCTTTTGGGGGTTCCTCTTCGGATTTCCCCTGATAATATGGGTCCTCTTGGATCCCATATCTTTACGTCCTACGCATATCCCATTTACGATCATCACGCTCATCCTCTGAAAGAGGAGCCTCTTTGTCCCTGCGTGCACCATCATTACGTGGTTTGTCAGTTTGAAAATACCGCCTTTTTCTCACCTGTTTTAGGAGGAGGTGTCAACGCACTCTGTCCTTCCATTTTTAGGCAGTGGGGTTTAACCTTTACACCAGGAAACACTTCTATGGGCGTCTTAGAACATGCCTCGAACACATTCACTGCACACTGTCGCACGTTCGGTGGAAGAGACCTGTTCATGTCTGTTCCTACCGCCCGAGATGAGGGTGGATTAAGAGCAGGAGGTGCAACAACGTCTTTCTGAGGTGTTTGTGGGTGACCTGGACTCTGTCCACGGTCTTCTCTGAGTTCCAGACAAACTCGCCCCACGTCAGAAATCTTGTTTGTTGCTGCTCTGAGCTTCTCCTCACAAGCCTTAAGGCGTTCCTGTGATGTCTGACATTCACCTTGTAAATGCCGACAATGATGGAGCAATACCGCCCTTTCCGCTTTGCAATCCTCAAGTTGTGTTTTAAGCACATCTATTTCACCTTTGCAGCGGGAAACTTGTGACATTTTCTCGTCGTGATCCCGTCTTAATGCAAAGTATTCACTGGACCACAGCTCTTTAGCATCCCTGGCTTCAGATAGTGATGCATTAAGTAACTGTATTTTGCTATTCAGCGAATCAATTTCTGCATTTGCATATTGCCGTGATTGAAACATCTGTTCAGAATGTTTTCTTGTGAGGACCTCGTGTTCACTTTTAAATTGAAGGAAGTGTTCTTCAATCTTCTGAACCACCTCTTTTTCACTGTATAACCTTAGTGCAAGGTCATCAGCTTTCCTAACAACTGCATAGAATGATTCTTTCAGCAAAATTGCAATTCTAGCCAGCTTTTCATAACTTGACAATGTAATTTCTGTAGAGGTCACAACTTCTGCAACCTCCATCAGATCGTCCAACAACTCTTTTGGGTTCATGCAGTCCGCCCGTCTGCCATATGGATGTAAGGAAGCTGTCAGCAGCGCTAACGCATCTTCCAAACAGTCCTTTATCCCATAAGGATCAAAGTCTTTTTCCCTGACACCTGTCATGGTTATTCACCGTTCAGCACTTTTTCCGGATTAAACAATTGCCAGCTTCAGATATTTTTACAGGTAAATAATTGTATTCAAATGTCAATGAGTTTCACACTATTTTAGCTTTGGGTTTACACAAAAGTACTGTTATAAGTCACCTCATTCAAACGTGAGCACCTGTCTCAGGTTTTACCCCAATTCATGAATATTTAAGTAAATACTTCCATGCAGTGTTACTTGTATGTGCTTATTTTTCAACAGATACTAGATAACCAAGCGCTTTTTAGTGTATTTTACTCTAAAGCACTGAATTTTTATAAACCTGCAATTTTTCTTTTTAGTCTCACAGCAATCATCAGTTTAAAACGTTTTTTAAACCGTTTACTTCCAGAAATTCGCTATTTTAAACAGCTACTCATCAACCCAGGTGGGTGAAAAGAGAAAAGAAAATTGATGATGTGTCAGGATTAATTAGTCTTTCTTCAGAAAAACTGTTATTACTCCTGTCCTCCTGTCAATCTTCTATTTAAAATTAAATAGGAGATGTAATTGTTTAGGTGGTAAATAAAATCAGAAAAGTCTCTTTTTCCTGATATATTTACTCTTATTTAGTGATTTAGCAATTAAACGTGTATTATCTTTCAAGCAAATGAGTAACTTTTCAACTCTGTGAATATTTGAACCGTATCTTTTAAAAAGTTTCTACCTTTTATTTTGTACCTTCTCAATGAGGAATTACCAGTGAATAAAGGTTTGTTGGTATAAATACCTAAATTACTTTTTAAATGCAAGATAACAGTGATTATTCAGCTTTGAGGAACGTTTATTAACTCAAAAATGCCTTACAGAAAAAAAAAACGTTTAATTTCACTAAAATACCTAAAACTGAAGTGAAACTGTGATCTCAAGTTTCCCAGGAGGGGGCAGTGTTTAGCTTTCTACCAGCAGGAGTCTATGACGACTTCCTGTGACGTTCGGTTGACATCCTGTTTTTAGCCGCTTAGCTTAAAGATAGCTTCGGCTAAACTCGGTTAAAATCAACATTTCTGAACGGTTGAAGCGTAAACGTGGCGTTTTCTCAACAAGCACGACTTCTTAGCATGAACAAGAGTTTTCTGGGACATGTGGCAAGTTTTAATTAGTGATTTTAAGCACAGCAAAGCTCTCGGTTGCAACCGAGCTCATTTCCGACATGGAGGAAGTGACGTGACACGTCACTCAACCGGTCGTTAGCTGTTAGCTTAAAATTAGCATCGCTAGCGTTGTTCAAAAACATCATTTAATGACGGATTTTAAACTCTAACGTGGCGAAATTTCAACAATTATGCTTCGAAGACACGGAGCATCGTATCAGAATCAACTTTAAAGCGCTTTTCAGCTTTAAAAAGCAGATTTTATTCCCTATGAAAACGAGTTTTCATTTCCGGGTCACGTGACTGAATCGTTCAATGACAGAGCAACACGACCTGACACGTCAGAGTTAGTCACTACTGACACGTCTGTCAGCCAATCAAAACGTTACACACGGTCTTTTTCAACCAATCACGCAGCGTTTTCCCCAGCTAGCATGTTAGATTTATCTGAACAAGTCCGTCAAGTTTTTGTCTTTTAAACTGTCAAAATGCACTTTTTTCTGTTAAAAGATGTAATCAATAAGCTCCCAGCAGCACGGAGTC
>NW_023621896.1:0-5105 GCF_014905685.2 Nematolebias whitei
ACTCCTCCTCAGGTGTGGTGCTGATCAGCTGCAGCTGCTGGTAATTAGGGAGCTTGAGGAGAGAGAGGAGTGCAGGGCAGGATCCCAACAGTACCCCCCCTCAAGAATCGCCTCTTGGCGACCTGAGACGTTTCTCGGGGTGTGCTCTGAAGAACGAAGTGACGAGACTGGCGTCCAAGATGAAGGATCGAGGGATCCATGAACGTTCCTCTGGCCCATAACCTTCCCAGTCGACCAGATACTGGAAACCCCGCCCACGGCGCCGTACGTCCAGGATACGGCGGACCGTGAAGGCAGGGTGATTATCGATGAGACGGGGGGGCGGAGGGAGGTCGGCCGGAGGGCACAGAGGGCTGTCTGTAACTGGCTTGATTTGGGACACGTGGAAGGTGGGATGAATCTTCATGGACGACGGTAGTTGGAGTCTGACAGCTGTGGGATTAATGATGCGGATGATGGGGAATGGTCCAATGAAACGGGGGGCCAACTTACGTGGGGTGTCCCGCAGTTGAATATGGCACGTGGAGAGCCACACCCTTTGTCCAACCCTGTAGGATGGGGCTGCGGAGCGATGACGGTCTGCAAGGGCCTTGTTCTGCGTGGCTGTACGAAGCAGGGCGAGTTTGGTTTGGCGCCAAACCCGACGACAACGTCGAAAATGGTGTTGGACGGACGGGACCGCAACATCCCCTTCTTGACTCGGAAACAGAGGAGGGGCGTAACCTAGAGATGCTTCAAAAGGAGACATGCCAGTAGCGGATGATGTATGAGTGTTGTGGGCATACTCAATCCATACCAGATGTTGGCTCCATGAGGACGGATTGTCCTCCACAACACATCGAAGAGCAGTCTCCAGTTCCTGATTGGTTCGTTCGGCTTGCCCGTTAGATTGGGGGTGGTACCCAGATGTCAAGCTGACAGAGGCCCCTAGAGAATTACAAAAAGACTTCCATACCTGGGATATGAACTGGGGACCTCTGTCAGAAACCACATCGGACGGAATGCCGTGAACCCTGAAGACGTGTTGGACCAACAGTTGGGCTGTTTCGAACGCCGAAGGAAGTTTCGATAGGGGAACAAAATGAGCTGCCTTCGAAAACCTGTCAATCACAGTGAGGATAACGGTGTTGCCATCAGAAGGGGGTAGACCGGTAACAAAATCGAGAGAGATGTGTGACCATGGACGACTAGGAGTGGGCAGAGGCAGCAGCTTACCAGCAGGTGGCCGGTGACCAGTCTTATTTCTGGCACAAGTGGGGCAAGCGGCAACATAACTCTTAATGTCAGAAATTAAGGAAGGCCACCAGAAGTGTCTTTTAGTTAAGGAAATCATACGTGCAAGACCCGGGTGACATGAGAACTTGTGTGTGTGAAGCCAGTCAAGGACCTTAGCTGTGATACTAGCAGGAACAAACATAGTACCAGCGGGGCCTGTCCCTGGGTCAGGGTCTGACCTCTGAGCTTCCAGGATATCCTGTTCGATGGACCAGGTGAGAGTGCCAACCACACAGGATGATGGTAGCACGTTTGGTTCCTGTGTGGTGTCCTCTGGTGGTGAAAACTGTCGTGAGAGAGCGTCGGGCTTCGTGTTCTTGGATCCGGGTCTGAAAGTCAGTGTAAAATTGAATCTCGTAAAAAATAAAGACCATCTTGCCTGTCTTGGGTTCAACCGTCTGGCATCGCGAAGGTACGTGAGGTTTTTGTGGTCCGTCCAAATGAGAAATGGAGTGTCCGTACCCTCCAGCCAATGTCTCCATTCTTCTAGGGCCAGTTTCACGGCCAGAAGCTCACGGTTCCCCACGTCGTAGTTCTTCTCTGCAGGGGAAAGGCGCCGAGAGAAAAACGCACAGGGATGTACCTTGTTATCAGGGGATGCTCTCTGCGATAGGACAGCTCCTACTCCAGTGTCGGATGCATCCACCTCCAGGATGAATTGTTTTTTGGGATCTGGGTGACACAATACAGGAGTAGATGAAAAAAGCGCTTTGAGCTCACCAAAAGCCTTGTCCGCCTCCTGAGTCCACTTAAAAGTCCTAAGAGTAGATGTTAATTGTGTGAGGGGGGCAGCGATCCTGCTATAGTTCTTAATAAAGCGGCAGTAGAAATTGGCGAAGCCCAGGAATCGTTGAAGTTGTTTCCTCGTTTCCGGTGTTGGCCACTCCACCACTGCCTTATTCTTTTCAGGGTCTGTGCGGTAGTGTCCCCCTTCAAAAATGAAGCCCAAAAATGGAACAGACTTTGCATGAAATTCACATTTTTCTGCTTTGACGTAAAGTTGGTTTTCGTAGAGACGTTGGAGAACAGTTCTGACGTGATGAACATGTTGTTCCTCATCTTGCGAGTATATAAGAATATCGTCCAAATATACGAAAAGGAACTTGTTCAAAAAGTCTCTCAGAACGTCATTAACTAAAGCCTGAAATATTGCGGGGGCGTTAGTGAGGCCAAAAGGCATTACGAGGTACTCAAAATGTCCTAAGGGGGTCTTAAATGCCGTCTTCCACTCATCACCCTCCCTTATACGAACGAGATGATAAGCGTTACGGAGATCTAATTTCGAGAATATTTTAGCGTGGTGCAACTGCTCATGGATGGAGTCGATGAGGGGTAGCGGATATTTGTTTTTTATTGTAATCTGATTTAACCCTCTGTAGTCGATGCAAGGGCGCAAAGTCTTATCCTTTTTAGCCACGAAGAAGAACCCTGCTCCAACTGGAGAGGTAGAGGGGCGAATTATACCTGAGTCTAAAGATTCAGAAATGTACTCCTGCATGGAGTCTCGTTCAGGACCAGAAAGATTATATAGGCGACTAGAAGGAAGAGGTGCCCCTGGTAACAGCTCGATAGCACAGTCATACGGTCGATGTGCAGGTAAGGATGAGGCCTTTAGTTTACTAAACACAGGAGCTAAGTCATGGTACATCTTAGGAATCTTTGATAGATCAATAGACTCAGAAGAATTACTGCGTTTTAATGTGGAAGGAATTGCAGTTCTTAAACAGTTCATGAGACATTGTGGGCTCCATTGTTCTATTCGCTTTAATCTCCAATTAATGACTGGGTTATGTTTGTTAAGCCAAGGAAAACCTAAAATGAGCTGAGACACATGAGACTGAAAGACAAAAAACTCACAATATTCGTGATGGTTCCCGGAGATCATGAGGTGCAGGGGCCCGGTCTTCATGTGGATGGAGGCGAGTTTTTGTCCAGTGAGGCCCTCCATAGATAATGGCGTGGAAAGGGTCTGAGTGGGGATGGATAGGAGATCCACTAGGTCTTGGCTGATGAGGTTCTGTTCTGCTCCGGAATCCACCAGGGCGGCAACAGACTTCTTTTCAAGACCCACGATGATGGTAGTGTTGATCTCCAGACGAGAAACAGGAGAAGAAGAAGTTGTAGTTCTCACCAATATCTCCTGCCTTATTGGTGAGATGGGTCGTTTCCCAACAACGGGCATTGAGCAATAAAATGTCCTTGTTTGCCACAATAAATGCAAGCTCTGTGTCTTCTCCTCCTCTGTTTCTCCTCGGCGGACAGACGAGTGTGGCCCAACTGCATAGGTTCCGGTTCAATATTGGTTTTATTTTCCCGCGCCCGTGTTGGAGTTGATCTAGGCGTCCAGTTGAACCCGGAAGCAGTGGTACACTGGGGAATGTAGTCACCTTGATACGACGTTGGGTGACGTCGTGACGTGTGCGAAGAGCCGGAAGTTGAGGCATGCTGGGAATCGTAGTCTCTCTCCCATCTACGTTCTTGAAGTTGGTTATCGATGCGGGTGGCGAGGTGGATTAGCTCATCCAAACTTTGAGGCTCCTCTTGCGTTGCTAAGCGATCGTTTATGGAGTCAGAGAGTGAGTGGAGAAAAATACCTTGAAGCGCGCTCTCTCCCCATCCGGTTCGGGCAGCGGTGATTCGGAAGTCCAAGGCGTGTGCAGTTACCGATCGCCAGCCCTGACGAAGGGTGAGTAGCCTCTTAACTGCTTCAGATTTCTGGAGGGGTTGATCGAAGACTCGTACGAAGTCTTCTAAAAAGGAGGAGAAGGTTAGAGTGTCGAGTTGATGAGCTGATAGGTGAGCCTGAGCCCAACGTAGTGCGTCTCCCTTTAATTGGGTAATGAAAAACGATATTTTGGCTGAATCGAGCAAAAAACGACTGGGAGCACTCTGAAAAGTTAGCCTACATTGCAAAACGAAGCCCCCACATAGTTCTGGGTTCCCATCAAATAGTTCGGCAGGCTTTAAATTTTGCTCCACAGCGGTTGCTTGAGGAAAGACATGAGTGGGGGGACTAACCTCTGGAGTAGATGTTGTAGCTGGTGGTAGCAGCTGAGTCATCCCTTGTTTGACAGAGAACAACATACTGCCCAGTTCTTGTAGGTTAGATTGGTTAGTCTGCTGCAGTGCTACTAAACGCTCGAGAGTTGCTTCATTCCTTTCTACTCTCTGTAACATTGTTTGAAACGTGAGTTGACTCTGCTCAGCTCCTGAATCCTTCAAGGGTACTTGGTGTGGCTGGGACATTCTGTTATGAACGGGATCGTACCCAGGATGAAGGACCAGAAAACTGAACAGAGACCAGGACTCAAAGTACCAAAAGAACAGTGTTTATTTACAAAAGTGATATTCAAGGTGATGACGTCTCTGTACAGGTGTCAGGAAGATATTTACAATATATATATATATATATATATATATACAGGATCACCTGAGGGGCAGAGGAAGAGGTTAAGGGAATGCAGGAGGGACTGGAGCAATCTGTGAGGAATCTTCCTTACGTGGCGAGAGGTTGAGTAAGAGGGATCCAAATATGAATCCAGGTTGAAGTGGCAAGTGGTGGAAGGCAAAAGGCAGCTGCAGGGTCACAGGAGGGATTGAGGAGGAACTCAGGAGACTCAGGCAGGTTCGATGACAACACGAAAAACAGGAAGGCTCTGGGAACGCAGAGAGAGACAAAACTTTAGTTGTTTAACTAGAGAACGCAGTTTGCTGGCTAGAACATTTACTACCGTTGGCAGGCAATGTCCCAGCGCCTGTAGAGTGGTTTCTGAGTCTTCTTATACTCCTCCTCAGGTGTGGTGCTGATCAGCTGCAGCTGCTGGTAATTA
>NW_023621897.1:0-444 GCF_014905685.2 Nematolebias whitei
TTAATGAATCATGTATTTTCAAGGTTTGGACTTCCCCTTAGGGTGAACTCAGACCAAGGTACACACTTCACAGGTGAAGTAATGAAGGAACTGTGGAAGACGCTAGGCGTCAAAGCCAACTTCCATATTGGCTACCACCCACAGGCTTCAGGCCAGGTTGAGAGAGCAAATAGGACGGTGGTGAGTATTTTGAAAAAATACGTAGCCGCAAACCACAAGGACTGGGACGTGAAACTCCCTCTGGTCCTCATGGCCATAAGGGCCACTCCACACACGTCGACTGGCATCGCTCCTTTCGAGATGATGACGGGTCGACAAATGACTCTCCCTCTGCACCTGTTGTACCAACCAGGCGATGCTGCCATGGCAACAGCCTACACCACACAACAATACATGAAAGACTTGGAAAGACACCTTAAGAACACTTTTGCTTTCGCACAGAAA
>NW_023621897.1:544-798 GCF_014905685.2 Nematolebias whitei
CATCTGATAACCGACAAAGTGTCTCCAATTATCTACCAGATAAAAATCAGTAAAGGCCAAAAAGAGCCAACTGTTAAATGGGTACATCGTAACCAGATTAAACAACACAAGGCGTGCAATAACTCCTTAGGAGACAAAGATCTCACAAAATCTGACCTCGTGGGAACAAGGGTCATCCAAGCAGAAGATAACTAATGGATAATAAACTTAACCATAGTTTAAACTCACAGGACCTACCCTTGATAAAACGGGAC
>NW_023621897.1:898-5104 GCF_014905685.2 Nematolebias whitei
AATGAATCTTGTGTGTAGTTAAGTTAGAGACTAAGAAGCCTTTAACCATGCCAACATGCAGTTCATTCACTAAATTGCAATCTTTGCGGAGTCAATGTATATTATTGCTACCTTGAGTACCATAATCTACATTGATCTCACAACGCTTAAGCCGAACCTACTCGAACAATTCTATTCGGGGGGATAGCTAATTCTTTTTGATAAGTCTCGCCATAGACTTCCAAAACATTTATGGGGAAACCAAACACCCAATCTCAAGTCGTTCGTCTAAAAGACAACAGACAATTGCACCAAACTATATTTTACCATGTAAAGCTAACTTAAACCAAGTTAGAAATGGAAAAATAGTTTGGAACACTTTTCTATAGGCATAAACCCCTGTAGTTACCCCTTTTCAGCATTCTCCACCCCTTAACTGGTAGTTGTAGCTGTTCCCAACCATAATAGCTTACACACCAGATGCATATAGTTTAAGGCCTTATGTAAAATCCCCTTCATAAGCCCACCTTAAACCACATAATTGCATGACACATTGAACCAGAACGGCACAGGCTGGACGTCGCTGGAGACAACCTTCGCTGGAGGCGACCTGCAATCCTGACGTTGGTCTCAACTCTTCATCCAGTGGCCGCTTCTTCAGTTCAATCCAAGGGTACCCCTCTGTATGCTGATTAATCAACACTTCCAATCGCTGTGGATTTACCGTTGTGGATTATATGACTTTTTCCAATGGATTACAGACTCTGTTTCCAAGGGGTTAAAGTATTGTTACAATGGGATTATCGAGACGATATGGAATTATAATCAACACAATGGAATACCAAGAACATTATGGAATTACCTTGACTTTGTTTCCTTGCTGGATTACTTCTGACTTTGGTCTTCCTTGAAGGATTACTTCTGACTTTGGTCTTCCTTGCTGGATTACATCAAGCTCAAGGACATTTGAAGGTCTAAGTTCACGGTTGGAATTCATCCCCATGGACAGGTGATGATTTCCAAAGGGGGGACTGTAGTGAACCTGGTCTGACCCTTATCTGACCCTGATGACCTCAAATCTACCAGATGGACAGAGACTGTTATTTTCATTGATCTGAATAAGTCTGAGCCATCTGATGACTTTCTTTCTTGAATTAATCAAGCAGAAAAGACAATCCTCTATAATCATTACTGTTTTACAAATGTTTGATAATCAAATTGTGTTAGTTCCATTCAATGCTTACAGGTTGAAAAAGAACTACTCATTTTTATTTTACACAAACAGTAAGTAATGATTTTATTCCTCATTCAAAGGAGAAATCAGGTTAATATGCATTTCTTGATTTTCTGTCTGGAATGAGCCAAGTCGTAAGTATGTGAAAGTTGAAGCTTCGGTCAACTAAATGTTTACTGAAAAAGGGATGTCATGTTTTACTATTTGGAAAGATACAACAGAGTGAGGCTCCAAAAAGTCTGCTTTTCTGCAATAATCTCTCTGTCAGTTGTTAAACAAATCTCATTCCCTGACCTCGACTTTTGATAATACCTTACGTCAAACACCACACCTCTTTCTGGTACATCCACGAATCAGAAAGCTCTAAATTGAACCGGAAGTCGACCCATTTAAAATGTGGCAACTTCCCAGTTCATGGGAGAATTGGTTAGAATTCATGGGGAATTCATGGAGAATGGTGAAGTGAATGGAAGAGAATTCGAGAATTCAGGAGAGTCAGAGACGTTTGGAATTATAACTTCTGTTTGAACAACCCACGCACGACTATCTAAGGATTTCAGCAGCTCTCAACGGAGACGCTGAAAGGTCTGGAGGATTCTCTATCGAGCTGATCTATCATCACCAGGTAACGGTCTCTTCTTCGACTAAAGTGTACCGGAGGCGAGCTGAGATCTGATGAAGCGTGCACGTTCTGGTCAACAGATATTAATTCCCTCACATAGTTCTCTGTAAGAAAATCTCCATTTCATCTTAAACTCTTCTCTCTCTCACAAAACCAGTACAGATATTTTAGAAATATCTGAAGCAAAGTCCTCGTTCACCGCCGAGTGATCGATGCTCATTTTCTGTGAAACTTGTCTGTTATTATTTTCATATTTTGCCAAATTAATGTAAATGTTTGATGTTAAACTTTGATTCTGAAAATAAATGACTCCATTCATTTTGATGGGTCAAAGGTAAATAACGTCTCTCGTTACATTTCTGTTGAATTCAATACACGACATTACACAGTCAGAAAGATGAGGAACTCGTGAAAAGTATGCATAAATATATACCACATATATTTGTCATACAACTAGTGGCACGTACCAACGTGACTCACTACACGTGCACATCTGCTCACAGACTCATGTTCATGTTTGTGCTGATGTTCAATGTTTATGTTATGAGGGCTTAGTGTATATTTAGTTGATGTTTTTCTTAGTTCATATCTTAGATGTTATTACTGTTTTTCTTATAGATTTCATTATCGGATGTAACTGGGACCCCGTGTACATAATTTCGCTCCACCACATGTACCACATGAGGTGCGAATGACAATAAAGAAACTCTGACTCTGACTCTGATTTATTCTGTCAAACAGAAACTTGGCTACAACAGGAGGATTTTGTTGGTATAAATGAATCCACTCCTGTTAATTATTTAAATGTTCATGTTCCTAGAACAACTGGCCGAGGTGGAGGAGTAGCTTCTATTTTTCAGTCAGGATTATTGATTAATGACAAACCAGTTATTAGTTATGATTCTTTTGAATCACTGTCCCTCAGTCTTTCTCATCCAAAATGGAAATCAGAAAAGCCACTTTTACTAGTTGTTATATATCGTCCACCAGGCGCTTACTCTCAGTTTTTGTCTGAATTTTCAGAATTCTTAACTGACTTAATACTAAATACTGATAAAATCATCATATTGGGTGATTTTAAGATTCATGTAGATGTTGAAAGTGATAGCTTAAGCATAGCCTTTAATAATTTAATAGACTCATTTGGTTTTACCCAAAACGTCCACACATCTACTCATTCTTATCATCACACTCTTGATTTAGTTCTGACCTATGGTATAAAGATTAAGGACTTGGTAATAGTTCCTCAAAATCCTGTTCTGTCCGACCATTTTTTAATAACTTTGAGTTTACATTAAATGACTACACAGTCACTGAGAGTAAATTTCATCTCAGCAGGAGCTTATCAGAAAATGCTGTAACCAAATTTAAACAATCTCTTCCATCAATGTTTTCCTCTGTCTTGCAGAGTAATGCATCAGAGAACAGAGACTTAGATCATCTAGTTGATCATCTTACAACTTCAATGCAAACTTCACTTGATAAAATTGTGCCAATGAAAAAGAAAGTAATCAATCAGAGGAAACTGGCTCCTTGGTTCAATTCTAAGTTACGTATTTAAAGCAGCATCTAGAAACCAGGAGAGAAAATGGTGCTCCACTAACATTGAATAATTTTATTTAACTTGGAAAGATACTTTGCTAACATGTTAGAGTTTAGAGGTCAGACCTCAGAGGTCCTCTGACCCCTCCTGGCTGCTCGCAACTCTGCCAGTACAACCTACAGCCGAGGTAATGGCAGTCACACGTGCACAGACTACAGCCAAGCCGGCTGACAACACAGTCTCTGTACAACCCGTGCTGACTGACCCAGACATCATCCAACTTCAGAAGTTGGATCCTGCAATAAACTCGATGATGCTGTCTTTGACTGACCCAGAGAAAAACACTCCGCCCGAGGCCAACCTGGATTCCGATCCAGGCCTTAAAGTCCTCTTTCAGCTGCGCAATCTGCAACCTAACTTTGGCTCATGGAGCGACGTCCTCACCCATGTTCGTGGTCCCCCATGACCGAAGGGGGGTGACGTTGGTTAGGGTGATGTTACCAGACGCAATAACGTGATCAAATCTGACATTCAGAGTGAGTGACGCGAAAAAAAAAAAAAGAGTGAGTGACGCGCTGAAACGTTGTTTTCTAGTTGCTTAGTCACTATTTTGGTCGATGTTGAGACATCGTTTAATTGGTTTTTGGTATTGTTTCTGAACACCCCAAGCAGGAATGAATTTTGTGTGTATTTAAGTTAGAGACTAAGAGGAGACTAAGAGTCAATGTAGATTAATGTTACCTTAAGTACCATAATCTACATTGGTCTCACGAAGCTCAAGCCGAACCTACTCGAACAATTCTATTCGGGGGGGGGGGGGGGGGGGGG
>NW_023621898.1:0-5104 GCF_014905685.2 Nematolebias whitei
ACAAATAGAGCCACTCCACCACCTCTTTTGTTGCTTCTGTTCACATGATATAATTCATACCTTCCATGTGAACATTAGTTGTGTTTTCATCGTTGAGCCATGTCTCTGACAGTGCTATTATTGTAAAGGTTCTGTTTAGCTGTTTTAAATAATCTGTTATTTTGGATATATTTGCATTTAAACTTCTACTATTAAAGTGAATAATAGAGAGACCTCCATTTGTTATATTGATGTCATTAAACTGTTCTTCATTGTAATATTCACAGTCTTTTATTTCAAGGAAAAAATTTGTTTCAATAATATTTTCAACATTGTATATTTTAAACTCTAAGTCTTTGTATGTTGCCATGTTTTAATGTATTTGTTCATTTTATATTTTGTTAATTTCTTGTTTGTGAAGTTATGTCAATGATTTATCATCTGTCCCCTCCTGAGCTCATTTTAGTTTTTCCAGATCCTTCAGGTCTTTTATTATTTTAGCCTGAGATCCTTCCTGTAGTTTGATCCAAATGTTTCCATTTCTTGTCCAAGTTGATGCTACTTTTTTCTGTTTTTTCAACCACCTTGCTTCACGTGCAATATTTCCATTTTTTTAGTTAGATGCTTATTTATGTAAACATTTGTTCCCTTCAGTTTTTTTGCATTATTACCTTTTTTCTTGATTCCCTGCTAATGAACTTGATGACTATGGACGGTTTGGCTTTATCTGATTTGTTGGGCAGGGTGTGACAGATTGAAATGTCCTCATGTTCGATGTCAATGTCTTTGTTTTGTAAAAAATTCACTACTTGCTCCTCCAGAGTCTGTAGTTCTTCCTGCGGTGCATCTTCTGTAGTGCTAGTACCAGCAACAACTCTTGCATATATCCAGTTCCTAACTTCCAGTCCATTGATCACCAAGTTGGTTCTTTTTTTTTTCAAGATGGCGCCGGTGTGTAGGGCTGCCCGTCTCTCGCTCTCTGCTTGTATTTAATTTTTCTTATTTTTACAATGGTTTGTGCAATGTGCCGAGTCATATTTTCAGTATGATCGTCGGGCACTTTTGGAGCTCCGTACTTTTGCTGAAATTCCCGCAGAGTTTTTGAACAGCGGTCAGCACTCTCCCCCACCGGTCCTGTCTGAGATTCCTGCATTCCTTCTGCGTGACCCTGGCCTTTCTCCATGGAGGAAACGTCGCAGACGTCATGGGAAGCGTGTAGGGATTTTGGTGAAACTCAAACAAAGTGTGGATTATTCTATCAGGACTCGCTCTGGATCTGATCATCTCCTCTCTGACCCGTGGTGCTCCCGGGGCCCGGCTGCTGGCCAGCTGCCCGCGCGCTCAGTCCATGTGAACACCTGGAGTTGTTTACCTGTGCCAGCAGCCAGCAGACTAGGAGGAGCTGTTCTTCATAACCTGCGGCCGCTGGCGCGCGCGTCTCCATCCACGGCTGTGCCTGTGTTGGACCATATCAGGATGTGTTTAATCAACGCAAGGTCTGTTTCCAACAAGACGTTTATCCTCAATGACTTTTTTAAAGATGAGGAGTTGGATTTTCTGTTCGTCACGGAATCTTGGATTTCTGATGGTGAGTCCAGCGCCTTGGTGGAACTACTACCCCCGGACTGTCTGTGTTTCAATGCCCCGCGGCCATCAGGTCGGCGCGGGGGGGATTATTAACAGTTTTTAAAGCAAACTTGGCCTGTAAACAGTTGTCCATCCCGGTGTACCGCGCCAGCTTTGAGCTGAGCGCCTTTGAACTCGGACACTGTCCTACGGTTCTGTGCGCGCTTGTCTACCGCCCACCTCGTTCTAAGGACTTCATAAATGAATTCTCTGACTTTTTGGCTGATATCACACAGAGATACACTCACTTTTTGCTTATTGGTGACTTTAATTTGCATGTGTGTTGTTAGGAGAAGCCCTTAGTGAAGAACTTTCTAGATTTATTGGACTCTTTTGGCTTAGCTCATGTTGTGGTTAGAATACCACGTCGTGTTCAAAACGGCTGAGGCGTCGCCCTTCGTATAAAAGATTTATTTGACACAACATGGGTTACAGATATTCAGAGACAAACAATTACATTAATAAGATATATGCATATAAATGGAGCATTAAGAACGAACCGTCGCCATGTGCGCCTCCCGGAAAATGCTCGGTGGGCGTGTGTCATTTCCGGCCTTTTATCCCCGTTTGAGAAGGCTAGCTTCCTGATTGGTTCAGCTTCTGTCGCTATGGTTACGACTTAGCCCGCCCCCTCAAGGACGTTAACGTCTATATTTCAGATAAGTTTTGGTTCACCGAAATCGGCTTTTGTTTAACGTTTAACTTGCTATTCTACTTTAGGGATACAAAAATGATTCGTGTCAAAATTGTTTATACGTAATTATTAATTATTATCTACCTCATGGGTATGTTAATTCAATATCTGTTGGAGGCCTGGTGATTGTTTTTAAGGCAGAATCATCTTAGTTTCTGTGTCTGCATTTAAACTGTTAACACTGTTTGTTTAACGTGATTATACCTTAGTGATAACACTGATTTGAAATAGTTGTTTATTTCTAGGAATAATTATATTATCTAACTTATGTTCGTGTTTTTATTTGGATCATGGTTATACTTTTAATTTGATTTTACTTAGTCAAACTATATTGTCTAAATTAAAGAGCTGTGTTCTAGCTTTATTTATGTTAATCAGTCTGCTCTCTGGCCTGATTTGATTGCTTGTAATTTATCAAATGTGAACTTGTAAAATTATCCTTAGCTACTATGAGATTATATTTAAAGGTCAACTAGTTAGAATTAGCAAACATTTTCTATAAACATAGTTCAACCTTGGAAGAAAGACACGCACACCCTTTATGTGACATGACATTTGAATGCTTGATAGGAATTATAAAAATGTATAAAATATTAAATCCAACATTCCCTCTTTTGAACTCCCATATTCATGGGAGTTCACCCTCTTTATGGATTTATTTATCAATATGGACGTGACGCAAACTTACTGCACTCCCCAGGGGTCCTGGACCAGACCCCTGATCCAACACCTGTGAAAAGTACCACACACATAAACCTTTATAAAAATACAAAAAAGCGGCAACACTCCTCCTAGAGAAAGATAAATAAGTGAAACTCTATTTTAAACCACCTTTAAAATACCTCGTGGTATTTTAGAATGATTAAATGCCCAATTGAATGGAGTAAAATATTTGAATATTTAAGTTAACTGAATATTTAAGTTAATGAATATTTAAGTTTATAGTCAAGTTAAGTTTATAGTCAAGTTAAATGAATAGTTAAGTTTCCAATTGAATCCACTCTGGTTGTTTTTCAGAATGACTGAAAGGTAAGACAAAACACCCACATTAAACAGGAAAAGCCAACACCCTCAATTTAAACATTTCTATCTAGCAGGTCTTTGGTTCTTGAGCTTGCGGTGGGAGCCCTTGTTCGTCCACAAGGGTCCTTTGGTGCTCGGCGGGATTCGGCCCGCGGAGTTATCTTCATGTAAAGTCCTCAGCACCTTTATCAGCCTGATTAAACATTCTAAATGATGTGTGTGTGCATTGGGACAAAAACTAAATCAGTTTGACGCGTCTTCTGTTCTTCACGGTCAGGGCTGGTGATCTTCGTCCTTATCCGATCCACCCGAATCGACCGACTTAGGCAGAGCGGAGACTCCTTCTCCGATGTTTGCTACTGCCTTTTTCCAACCAGAACAAAGGGGCAAAGAATGAGCTCCCACGAAGGTCCTGTCACCTCCTCCAGGTGTAGTGGGGAGCTGTCTTCGGATCATCCTCCATGTGGTCCAGCGATCGATTCCTCTCCTCTGCAGGGGTGCACTGGTGGGGTCTTAACAGATGTCACTGTCCTTCTGGAGACCGATGGCGTGTGATGTTCCCCCATCACCTGGTAGGTTCTTGTCCTGTCCCTCTTTTCAGCAGGACCCAGTCTGATGTGAGTTTGTCTCCTCGGTCAGAGTTCCTCCCTCCTGATGAGAAAAGCTGGACACCAAAGCTTGCGAATTGTTAAACACCCTGTCTGGCCTTTTGATTATTTTATCTGTAGGATCCATGACCCAATTGTGGGCCTGGAAAAACTGACTGTGGTTACTTCTTTAGTGAATAAAACCTATTTCTGAATTATTGGACACCCTGATGGTTATTATTGCTACTGATAGGTGTATTATTACACTGTAATGTTATCCTAAAACAGAATTTGTAAAACTAAAATAAACTGCTATTCCTCTATGCATCTATACACTTGAAACTGAATTGTGTTACATACTGGACTTCTCCAGGGATACCTGTGTGCTCTCGTCCCATCTGTCACCCTTCCAAGCCTTTGCCGTCAACCTGTCTACCTACAATTAAAATTAAACATACACAATACAACAACAATAACAATCCCCCACGCCGGCCCCCCTCCTCCTGGAGCCTGTGGAAGTAACTTCATTAAATCGCTTGCGCCAACAGCATCAATCAAAATACAATATCACCTTAAAAGTTTAAACAACTGACATACAACACTGTGAGAAAAAAAGAATTTAATCTTCCATCCAGGTACCTGTCTGTGCTAGAGAAGGGAAGAAATAGCAAGGAAGAAAAAGAGAGAAAGAGGAAAAATAAAAGAGAGAGAGAACGAGGAAAAAAAATGGTTAAAATCCTTTGTTCATGAAACCTTTTATTATTAGCCCAATTAAACTATAAGTCCAGTCCAGTCCAGTCAAGTCAGTTGTGTTTAAAATTATCAAACCACCCCATTTCCCCTTAACCTTTGCTCAAATCCACTTCAGGCTAGGGGCGTCCCCCTTTCTGGAATCTGTACACATTACAACAAAGAGAAAAATATACTTTTGTTAAACTGATATACATATATACAAGTGCAATGTCGTTATGTAGGTTTCTGATTTATTCATTTCCCAATGTCAATGTGATTACCCTACATGATATGATCTTTTAATCGCCTCAGAAGAAGTTATTTTTGTATAGTTTGTAATGATCTAATCATTGTATGAACTGTTTCCTGCTCAGAGCTGCCTACACACCTCCCCCCTTTTTGAAACGGCATTGTTTCAAATCTGAAGTATTACCGTCTGCAATCCACTAACACCCAGATTGAG
>NW_023621899.1:0-5104 GCF_014905685.2 Nematolebias whitei
TCCTCGTATCCTCGCCTCTGTTCGCTGACTTCCTGGTTTTCGACTCCAGATCGTCTGACTTCGCCTCTCGCCTGCTCCTTTGGATATATTCTTCACCTGCTGGTTCTCGACCCACGCCTGCTCCTGACCTGCCTATCGCCCGCTCCTGCATGGTACTGTCGCATCTCAGCTCTCTGGTTTTGACCCTCGCCTGCACGACTACGCCTCCCACCTCACGGATCGGGTACTGGTTCGGCGCCGCTGCGGATCAGCGCTTTTCATCCATCCATCCATCCTTGGGTTCAACGCTGCAGCCGGCTGTCTCCCTTCACCGGGATCATTCCTCCTGCAGTGGGCACACCAGCTTAAAGCGACTCATTACTCCCACGCCCCCTTCAACCAGAGTAACGGTTAGTGGTCTCACCTTTTTGACATTTGCACCTGCTTCTGTCTCCCGCCTGGCCACTAACCGTACTCTACTTGTTTACAGACTCGTTCCAGCCCGAGCTCTTAGATCGACACCAGAACCAGTTCTTTCTTTGAGAAGCCAGGGTCTCTCTAATAAACTTTTTATAATTCAGTTTCAAGTGTTTGTGGTGATTTTGGTCCAGTATTTGAAGGGGTTCGTTACAGAACTATCTGGCCAAAAATCATGGACCACTCACCATCTGCAGACTGGCGCTCTGGTGTCGAGGGCGCTATAAATAAATTAGAAACTGGTATGGAGGACATTGTCCGGATGTTAAGAACTATGACTCCTCAAACCACAAACCAGGACATGGGTAATTCATTTTCTGCCTCTGGGCCGGTACGGGAGCCTCGCCTCGCCCCTCCCGAACTGTTCTCAGGGGAACCCGATCAGTGCAGACCATTTATTACTCAGTGTGAAATTCATTTCCAATTACAGCCATCATGTTTCACCACTGAGAAATCCAAGGTGGCATACGCCATTTCTCTCCTCTCTGGCAAGGCCAAGAGGTGGGGAACTGCGGAGTGGCAGCGCAACTCTCCCTTTTGTAACGTTTTTCAGAACTTTGCCAAGGAGCTGTGTCGGGTGTTTGATCCAGTGCTGCCTGAGAGAGAAGCCGCCAGACGTCTGTTCTCTATCCGTCAAGGTAACCGCAGAGTAACAGACTACATAATAGACTTTCACTCTATCTCCTCAGGCAGTCATTGGAATGAGGAGGCACTGACTGATGCTTTCTATCGAGGACTAAATGACAACATTAAGGACGGGTTGGCTACTAAGAGATATCCAGATTCTCTTCAGGACTTGGAGGACTTGGCCACCAGGGTGGACCTACGTTTGGCCGAACGGTCCAGGGAACGTGGATCTTATGCTCGCACGTCCACCCCGTTGGTTAGTGAACCTCTCCTGGAGACCAGAGCACCTAAATCACCTCCTACTTCTCCCTCTCTCCCTGCAGAGGAGCCGATGCAGTTGGGCCGCAGCCACATTACTCCCTCTGAGCGTGAGAGGCGGCGAAGAGGACATCTGTGCTTCTATTGTGGGGGGGCTGGTCACACCATCTCGACGTGTCCGGTAAAAGGGCACGCTCAGTAAGCTTGAGGAGAGGTTTACTGAGCAGGACTTTTTCTTCAACACTCTCCTCATCTGTGACTCAAGCTGCTACTCTCTCCGTTCCGGGTAAGACCCCAATTTCTGTAAGGGCTTTTATTGACTCTGGTGCTGACACGGAGTTCATGGACATTGATTTTGCTGTTAAAGCGGGTTTTAAAATCATTGAGTCAGCCAAAGAACATTCTGTGGTGGCTTTAGATGGTCATCCCCTGAACTCCTCTTCACAGTTTACTGAGCCCATAATTCTGCATGTGGGGGGTAATCATAGAGAGACTGTCAGCTTCCTCATCATTAATTCTCCCCAGGCTCCAGTGGTGTTAGGTGCTACCTGGCTTCAAAAACACAATCCCCACATTGACTGGAAAAAAGGGGAGATTTTGGGTTGGGCTGAGGAGTGTTTATCATCTTGTTTATTGGACGCTGTTATCATGAAGGACTCTGCTAAGAACTCTGTAGACAACTACCCTGACCTCTCTAAGATCCCCTCCGAATACAACGATCTTAAAGAGGTATTTAATAAGGCTAAGGCTACATCTTTACCACCTCATCGGCCTTATGATTGTGCGATCGACCTTCTCCCTGGTTCCACACCCCCTAGGGGAGCTCTTTATTCTCTTTCTATCCCCGAGCAACAATCTATGAGGGATTACATCCATGAATCCCTCCAAGCAGGCATTATTCGTCCTTCCGTCTCTCCGGCCGGGGCAGGTTTCTTTTTTGTAGGTAAAAAGGACGGTTCTCTCCGTCCTTGTATCGATTACCGCGGTCTTAATCAGATCACCATAAAGAATAAATATCCCCTACCTCTCATGAACTCGGCTTTTGACCTCCTACAAGGAGCTAAGGTCTTCACCAAACTAGATCTCCGCAATGCCTATCATCTAGTTCGTATTCGTGAAGGAGATGAATGGAAGACCGCCTTCAATACCCCCACAGGTCACTACGAGTACCTAGTCATGCCTTTTGGGTTAACCAATGCTCCCGCAATTTTTCAAAATCTGGTCAATGATGTTTTGAGGGATATGGTTAACCAGTTTGTTTTCGTTTATTTAGATGATATACTTATTTTTTCTAAAGATCTGTCTACCCATCGCAAACACGTCCGCGCAGTACTCACTCGTCTTCTTCAAAACGGCTTATATGTTAAAGCTGAAAAATGTGAGTTTCATGTTTCCACCACTTCGTTCCTCGGTTTCGTTATTTCCCCAGACAAGATGGAGATGGACTGCAATAAAATTGCGGCAGTTTTGGATTGGCCGACCCCAAAAGATCGTAAACAACTCCAGCGGTTTTTGGGGTTTGCAAATTTTTACCGACGATTTATTAAAGGGTTCAGTCTCATTTCTAGACCTCTTCATGCATTAACATCTACTAAATCACGTTTCATGTGGTCCTCAGAGGCTGAAGAAGCCTTTCTTAAATTAAAGACCCTCTTTTCATCGGCTCCCATTCTACAGGCCCCTAACCCAGAAGAACCTTTCATTGTGGAGGTGGACGCCTCCAGCACTGGGGTGGGGGCCATTCTCAGCCAGCGTAGCAAGGGGGGTCGACTTCATCCTTGTGCTTTTTTTTCTAGGAGCTTGTCAGCACCGGAACGCAACTACGATGTGGGGGATCGAGAGTTGCTGGCTGTCAAGCTCGCATTGGAGGAGTGGCGTCATTGGCTGGAGGGCTCCAGATTCCCATTCCAAGTGTGGACTCATCATAAGAATCTGGAGTATCTCAGGTCGGCCCGCCGTTTAAACCCTCTTCAGGCCAGGTGGGCACTCTTTTTCTCTCGATTCAATTTTACCTTGTCTTTTCGTCCTGGGGAGAAAAAACGTGAAACCCGATGCTCTGTCCCGTCTCACCGAAGATGACTCTTCTTCTCCTTTAGAGGAACAGGGGTTCATTCTGCCCGAGTCGACCCGCCTGGCCATGACGCGTCTCGAGGCTGACCTGAGAGCATCCAGTAGGTCTCGTTCTTCTCCTCCTGGTTGTCCTGACAACCGCCTCTTTGTTCCCCCACACATGATTAAAAAGGTGCTCGAATTTTGTCACTCTTCCCACCTTTTCTGTCACCCAGGTCTCACTAAGACTCTTTCTGTGGTTAGGTCACAGTTTTGGTGGGATTCTTTGTTTAAAGACGTTCAGTCTTTCGTCCGATCATGTCCCTTATGTTCACAGATTAAATCCTCCAGGCGTCCTCCTGTTGGACTGCTTTGTCCTCTCCCCATCCCAAAACGTCCTTGGTCCCATATTGGGATGGACTTTATTACTGGTCTCCCTGTCTCTGAGGGTCATTCAGTCATTCTCACTGTTGTCGATCGCTTTTCCAAGATGACCCACCTGGTTCCCCTTCCTAAACTTCCTTCCTCCAAGGAATTGGCCCACATCATGGCCAAGGAGGTATTCAGACTGCATGGACTCCCCCTCGACATTGTTTCTGATAGGGGTCCACAGTTTGTTTCCTTATTTTGGAAGGAATTTTGTGGTCTTCTTGGGATATCCATCAGTCTCTCTTCAGGCTTCCATCCTGAGACTGATGGTCAAACTGAGAGGACCAACCAGGAGGTGGAGAACAAATTGCGCCTCCTGTGTAATACCGACCCTGAAAAGTGGTCCTCTGCTCTACCATGGGTCGAACACTCCCTTAATTCTCTTCCCTCTTCAGCTACCGGTCTCTCTCCTTTCTACGTGGTTTTTGGTTTTCAACCCCCAATCTTTTCCCTCCAAGAACGCGAGGCTGTGGTCCCCTCTGCTCATCTGATGGCTCTCAAATGTCGTAGAGCCTGGAGGAGAGCCAGACGTGCGTTGCTTAAAACTACGGCGGTTTATTGCAAGAAAGCTGACCGCCGTAGGTCTAGTCAGCCCATCTATAAAGTGGGCCAAAACGTCTGGCTCTCCACTAAGAACCTTCCCCTCAAGGCCCAGTCTCGCAAACTTGCTCCCCGTTTTGTTGGTCCTTTTCCTATTTCTAAAATTATTAATCCTGTCGCTGTCCGTCTCTCCCTGCCCAAGTCGTTTCGCGTACATCCCTCCTTTCATGTCTCCTGCATCAAACCGGTCACTTCGTCTAGATTTCACACTCCCGTTCGTTCCCCCCCACCCGCCCGTCTGATTGATGGGTCCCCTGCCTACACGGTCCATCATCTTCTCCGCTCTAGGCGGAGGGGTCGCGGTCTCCAGTACTTGGTCGACTGGGAGGGTTATGGTCCGGAGGAACGTTCTTGGGTCCCTGCTCGTAACATCCTGGACAAGTCTCTCATCTCAGACTTCCACGCCTGTCATCCGGACCAACCAGGTGGGACGCCAGGAGGCGTCCCTTGAGGTGGGGATATGTCACGATTCACGCCTGTCTGAGTTTATATTTTTGTCACTTTGTTCACTGCTTGGTGTCTGTGGATTTTCTCCTCTTCTATTCTTCTTATTAATATTTGTTTCTCTTTGGTTTTGAGACTTTTATTTCTGCAGCACTCTGTCTGTTTCTCTCTGCTGGCTGCATGATAGTTTAAAGTTGTCTTTCCTTCACTTCACTCTGCACTGATTAGTTTTCATTAGCTG
>NW_023621900.1:0-5102 GCF_014905685.2 Nematolebias whitei
TGGGCAGTCTGTGTCACACCCCGGAGGCGTATCGATTGGCAGTGGGTTGCTCACTGTTGTCCACATTGTTTGATCACCATAATCTATAATCGCGCCGAAGCGATTTATAAAATCCTGGCCAACCAAAAATGGGAATGAGTCAACATGAGTCACGTGTACCGGATGGTACAGTGTCATATTGCCAATCTGCATGTGAACCATTGCTATAGCTGTCAGGGTTGTTTTCATTTCTGAGAGACCCTGCATTTCTATAGCACATTCAGAGAGAGGTATTATCCTGTTAACACTGGCAGCGGCCGTCCTCAGCTCCTCGAACAGTTTAGCTGACATGATTGTTATGTCTGCTCCACCGTCCAAGAGTGCTTCGTGTGTGAGGACACCTTCAAGTGTTACTGACAGGTACGCCTTTTTGGCGACCCCCCTTCTGATAAAGTTACACAGAAACCTCTTGGGTTTTTTCTGACGCTTTTTCACGCGTTCAGACTTATCTGTGTAATTTTGGTTTGCCTGAACCGTCAGCACAGCAGAAGCTGTTTCTGAGTGTTCAGCCTGCGATGACACGTCATCGTTCGTGTGTGTGTTTACCCCCCCTTCCTCCGATGAGGGGTTGTTTGAGGCAACCACAGCAAGGTCTTGGTGTGTTCCACCGACATCTGTTATGTTGTCATTCGCGCCCTCAGATGTAATAGGAATTACATTACTGCAAAGTGCTCCTGGTTGGGTTCCCGTGTCAGTGTGTTTCAAAGTTTCTAACAACCTGCGTAGTTTCTCTGTCTCTTCCGAGCTCAGAGGTGTAGGGCCTTGTTTCTGGAACTTTTGTGATTTTTTCGCCTCGGTTCGTTTCGTCCGAGGTGGGGGACGGTCAGGCACGTCTTGCGGGGTTTCCTTTACGTACTGCCCCTGCCGATATGGTTTCTCATATCGTTGCGTCCTGCGTTCACCCCTTTTTCGATAATCACTGGCTTCCTCCGAAAGAGGAGCCTTTTTGTCCCAGCGTGCACCTTCAGGACGCGGTTTGTTAGCCTGAACAGACTGTTTTCTCTCTTTCTTCTTAGGAGGAGGCGGCGAAGCACGTCGTCCTTCTAGTTCAAGAGGGAGGGGTTTAACCTTTACACTAGGAAACACTTCTATGGGCGTCTTAGCATGAGAACATGCTTCAAACACATTCACAGCACACTGCTTAATCTCACTGATGGATTTTTCTCTGAAATTTGCCATCATTTGTACGGATTTTTTAAAATCAGAGTGGAGATTTTTGCTGAAAACAAACTTAAAACCATCATCTTCTTCCATTCCGGTCTCATTTCTGTTACCAAAATAAGCTTGGAAGATTCTTTTGTAATAAACTTTTGGATGTTCAGTCTTACCCTGCGTGACCTTGTCTGCAGCTGGAAAACCAGCAGGCCCCGTGCAGGGGTCGTACTCTCTGATCAAAGCTTCACACAGAAGGTTGTAATCCCTCCTCGTTGCATCAGGTAGACGCTCGATGAAGGTGAACACCTCTCTGTCTGAAGTGAGCCGCATCAGACTTATCTTATCGTCTACCGTAGCATTAGGATAAGATCTCAATCTGAACTCCAGATCTTTGAGATACGCTTTTGTTCCTGCGGACCCCATAGGCCCGGGAACAAATCGTTGTACATATTTTGAGATTTTCTGCAAGTCATCCATTGAAGGAGACTGTATCACCGGTCTAACTTGTGTGACTGGTGGTGCAGACTGATCAAGGCCTGCCCCTACTGCCCATGGTGGGGGTGGGGGTGGCTGATAAGGGTTGGTAGGAGGAGGTGCATATTGGTGCAGGTTTGTCCCCACCCTCCGAGATGGGGGTGGAGTTGACTGCCTGGCGTCAGGAGGAAGAGGTGCATACCGGTGCAGGTCGAACCCCACCTGAGATGGGGGTGGAGGTGACTGCCTGGCGTCAGGAGGAAGAGGTGCATGTGGGTGCAGACCCGTCCTTATCCCCCGGGTTGGGGGTGTTGAAACGGGGCTAAGGGGAGGAGACGCAACAGCACCTGTCTGGGGTGGTTGTAGCTGACCCTGCTCGTCTCTGAGTCTCGAGCCAGCTAGCTCCATGTCAGAAAACAGGTTTGTAGCTGTAGCTAAATTCTCCTCACAAGCTGCCAGACGCCTATTTGTTGACCGATTTTCATCTTGTAAAGTCAGCCAACTCCGGGTTATTAACCCCTTTTCTGCCTTGCAATCGGCCAGCTCCCTTAAAGCGGTTTGCAACCGTGCTTGTAACTCATTGTTATCTGCACACGCGTCATGGTACGCTCGTTCCTTATCCGCAATCTTCTCTCCATATGATCGAGCCTGTTCTGACAGCTCTCTCTTTGAGAGGTCCTTAAGGATAAGGTGATCCCACGTCTTCTCCACAAGATGTCAGCAGAACCTTAACAAATTTAACTCAGACCCTGTTTGTGTCGTCCACTAGGGCTGCTATAACTTCCTGTGGCGTCCGGTCGTTAGCTTGTTAGCTAAAATTAGCATCGGCTTGCTTCGGTGAAAACCAACACTTCTGAACGGATTTTTTACACAAACGTGGCAAAATTTTTCCAACCAGACCTTATATCATGAAACATGAGTTTTGTGGAACAAAATTGCAGCCGTATTTAGTGAATTTAAGCACGGTAAAGCTCATTTCCGACTTGGGGGAAGTGACGTGACACGTCATCCATCCGGTCATTAGCTTGTTAGCTTAAAATTTAGCATCGCTAGCGTAGTTCAAAAGCATCATTTTATGACGGTCTTTAAACTCAAACGTGGCGAACTTTCAGCGAATATGCTTCGAAGAATGTAAACAGCGTTTCAGAACACAGCTTTAATGCGCTTTCTAGCGTTAAAAAGCAGATTTTATTCCCTATGAAAACGAGTCTTCATTTCCGGGTGACGTGATTGACACGTCCCTCATCCAATGAGAACGTTACACACGGTCTTTTGCAACCAATGACGCAGCGTAGGGGTGAGGGGAGGTGACGTCAGTCAACCTTTCTCAGCAAATCAGAGCTGTCCACAGCAGCAAACAACCAACCACGAAGCGTTAGCAGCCATGTTAATGTAGCCTGAAACTTTTCTATCACTTATCGTCTTCTAAACCATCCAAATGCACTTTCTCTGCTAAAAATGTAACAAATCAACCCCTGAGCTGCACAGAGAACGGCGCTCCGTGACAAAACGTCTTTCTAGCTATTTAAAACAACTCGTTCGAAGCTCCAGAACCGAGTCGGAACCACAGAACCGAAGCGGACCAGAACAGCGTCAGAACACAGTTTAAACAGAATAAAGCGTTTCCACAGCTCAAAGCCAGCTTATGTTACACATACAGACGTACAATTCAGCTTTATAAAGACTCAATGACACAATTTCAGCTTTTAAAACATTGCCAGCGTAACACAAGCGCGCAGCTCCAATTGCGCTGCGTAAAGACGCACGGATTCAACTGTTATTTTACAACACATGCCAACATGAAAATCAATTAGCACACGAGTTACAGTCCATTTATGAGCACGTGACGGGCCACCAGTTGTAGATGAACAGATGCTGGGATATATTCATCATTTAACGCGGGTTCCTCATTTTTCTGGACTGAATAAAACGTGCATTGAATTTAAGGAAATGCAAACGTGAGACGTCATTTAGATTTGACCCATCAAAATGAATGCGGTCATTTATTTACAGAATCAAATTTAACATCAAACATTTACATTAATTTGGCAAATTATGAAAATAACAATATAAGCAATCAATCAGGAAAAATCATACGGCCATGATTTTTCCGTTGCTGACATTTATAAAACTGTACAACTATGATCTTTTACTCACACGGATGTGAATAAGCACTTTACACAGACATTTCTAAATATCTGGGAGAATTTCTACTTCATAGGAAAGTTTAAAGATGAAAAGAAGTTTAAGGGGAGTAAGATTGAATGGGAGGGGAGGAATGTTCGCCAGAACCGACACTCTCCATCAGAAGCCCAACTCGCCTCGGTACGCTTGGTAGGAAACTTGACCCATTACCTTTCTGATGATAATCAGCAGATATGGTGTTCCGTTAACGCTACCGGTCCAGCGTCTCCTTAGAATGGCTGTAGCTCGTCAGAAGTAGTGGCGAGGCTCTGTTCGACACACATTCACCTCAGTGGAAAATGTTATAATCCCATGGAACTCGGAAGAGCTTTGTTGTCATGTCAGGAACTCCAACAGCACTCCATCAGAACTCCAGAACTCTAGAAGTCTGACAACTCTCCAACTCCGTGAACTCTGTAACTCCGTGAGTCGTAAGTCACTCTGGGTACCTGTGAGTCTGTGTAGACCAGGAAGTACTGACATTTTAAAGACTCTTTCCCGGTTCACTTTTTGGGATTTTTCATTGGTCAGAAACGACCAGAAGGGGTGTGTTTTTGTGACGTAAGAGGTTAGAGACAGCGAGAATTGTTATGGGACAGCTCAGAAATGTTCTCACAGACCGAGAGGGTTCTGTTTTGGCGTGCCTAAGAAACAGGTGCAAAACATCTCTATTTACGTCTGAGAGGATTCTAAAACATGACAGTTTTAACATAACAACTTGTTTTTCGTTTGACTGTAACCTTGTAAACGCACACACTTGCTCATTCAAAAGCAGAAATCAGAAAATGCATAATTACTCTGCAACAGCTTTTAACATGAGAATAAAAATCATTACTCAGTTAATAAAATTGATTAGTTCACTGCAACATCTAAAATGGTTTGAACTAAGACACTTTGATTATCAACATTTGTAAGATAGTAATGATAATAAAAAGAGAGTGTTCTTTTCACTTGAATCTTCAAGAAAGAAAGTCTCAGGATGGGTGAACCTGTATTTATGTATTCAAATACATGAAATGACAGCTTCTGTCCCACAAGGTTCTAAAGGTCAAGAGTTTTGACCTTAGACTGGGTTTCGACGTAGGCCTAGTCCACTACAATCTTACAAAAAGATTTGAAGCTCTCGACCTTGACCTCTCTAAGTGGCTTTAAGAATCTGTTGGACTCCTGGCAGGGACCAATGCAGACATGTTCCTGTTTTTAGTTTTATACATTTGTCTTGGAATCTAGCTGTTTTTTTTTTTTTTGTT
>NW_023621901.1:0-5102 GCF_014905685.2 Nematolebias whitei
TGTTATTGGAACAGATTGAAAATGTTCCCAGACAGGAGAGAGAAATATTTCGGCTAGTTTGGAGAAACAGGTGCCAACCTCTCCGTTTACGTCTGAGAGGATTCAAAACAAGACAGTTGTTCCAACATTTGTCTGCTTCGACTCCTGGCCTTGAAAACGTGCACTGCTTATTCAAAGACAGAAATCAGAAAATGCATAATTACTCTGTAACAGGCCTTAACATGAATTCTACTTTGCATAAGCAACTAAAAAATCATTGTTACTGTTTTACAGTTAATAAAATTGACTAGTTCACTGTAACATCTAAAATGTTTGAACTAAAACACTTTGATTATCAAACATTTGTAAAACAGGAATGATAATAGAAAAGAGAGTGTTCTTCCACTTGAATTTTCAAGAAAAAAAGTCTCAGGATGAGTGAACCTGTATTTCTGGATTCAAATCAATGAAATGACAGTTTTTGTCCCACAAGGTTCTTAAGGTCAAGGGTTTTGACCCTAGGCTTAGTTTTGACATCAGGTCAAGTTCACTACAGTCCCCCCTTTGGAAATCATCACCTGTCCATGGGGATGAATTCCAAACATGAACTTACGTCCTTCAAATGTCCTTGAGCTTGATGTAATCCAGCAAGGAAACAAGAGTCAAGAGTAATCCAGCAAGGAAAACAAAAGTCAAAAGTAATCCAGCAAGGAAAACAAAAGTCAAGGTAATTCCACAATGTTCTTGGTAATTCCATTGTGTTGATTATAATTCCATAATGTTGTTGGTAATTCCATTGTAGCAATGCTTTAACCCCTTGGAAACAGAGTCTGTAATCCATTGGAAAAAGTCATATAATCCACAACGGTAAATCCACAACGATTGGAAGTGTTGATTGATCAGCATACAGAGGGTTCCCTTGGATTGAACTGAAGATGCAGCCACTGGATGAAGAGTGGAGACCAACGTCAGGATTGCAGGTCGCCTCCAGCGACGGTCATCTCTGGGCGACGTCCAGCCTGTGCCGTTCTGGTTCAATGTGCCATGCAATTATGTGGTTTAAGGTGGGCTTATGAAGGGGATTTTACATAAGGCCTTAAACTATATGCACCTGGTGTGTAAGCTATTATGGTTGGGAACAGCTACAACTACCAGTTAAGGGGTGGAACATGCTGAAAAGGGTAACTACAGGGGTTTATACCTATAGAAAAGGGGTCCAAACTATTTTTCCATTTCTAACTTGGTTTAAGTTAGCTTTACATGGTAAAATATAGTTTGGTTCAATTGTCTGTTGTCTTTCAGACGAACGACTTGAGATTGGGTGTTTGGTTTCCCCATAAATGTTTTGGAAGTCTATGGCGTGACTCATCAAAAAAGAATTAGCTATCCCCCCGAATAGAATTGTTCGAGTAGGTTCGGCTTAAGCGTTGTGAGACCAATGTAGGTTATGGTACTTAAGGTAGCCATAATATAAATTGACTCCGCAAAGATTGCAATTTAATGAATGAACTGCATGTTGGCATGGTTAAAGGCCTCTTAGTCTCTAACTTAACTACACAACAAAATTCATTCTTGCCTGGGGTGTTCAAAAACAATACCAAAAACCAATTAAACGATGTCTCCACATCAACAACAACAGTGACTAAGCAACCAGTTAAACAACGTTTCAACATTGACAAAAGCAGTGACTAAGCAACTAGAAAACGACGTTTCGGTGCGCCACTCACTCTGGATGTCAGATTTGCTCACGTTATCGCGTCTGGTAGCATTATCCTAACTGGCGTCACCCCCCTTCGGTCATGGGAGACCGCGAACACGGGTGAGGACGTCGTTCCATGAGCTAAAGTTAGGTTGTCCTTGAGTAGTTTTAACTGTTTGCGCAGCTGAAAGAGGACTTTTAGGTCTGGATCGGAATCCAGTTTACCTTTCGATGAGGTGTATTTGTCTGGGTCAGTCAGATACAGTATCATCGAGTTAATTGCAGGATCATCAAACTTCTGAAGTTGGATGATGTCTGGGTCAGTTGAAAATGACTTTTCATATTTTAGAAGAACTTGGCGAAGTTTGTCTCTTTCCTCATCAGATGTCAGAGCGTCGGCTTGGGCGACCACCTGTTCAATCTGTGATGAGACTGATGAGGGTTCTTGCTCCATGGGGAGCTCCAACGAATCCTTTTCTGAGTCGTCGGACCTGTCTATGGGTAAGACACCATAGGTTTGTGGTCCTTGGTCGACGTCATTGGTTGAGAAAAGAGCTGTGGCCTGTGATGGTTTCGTGAAACATACTGGCCCAGCTTCTTGACTCGGTACCAGGTTATCTGGGAGTCCTCCCAGAACTGGAATGCCTAGTTCAAAATCATGAAAGTCAGGTTCTGAGTTTTCAACTTGTGATGACTCATCATCGTTTGTGTGTGAGTTTACCCCCCCCTTCGTCCGATGAGGGGTTGTTGGAGGCAGCAACAGCAATGTCTTGGTGTGTTTCACCGACATCTGTAATGTTGTCATTCGCGCCTTCAGAGTTAGTAGCGATCAGATCACTACATTGTGCTCCTGGTTGGATTCCCATTTCAGCGTATTTCAAAGTTTCTACAAACCTTTGTAGTTTCTCTGTCTCTTCCGAGCTCAGAGGTGTAGGGCCTTGTTCCTGGGACCTTTGTGATTTTATCGCCTCGGTCCGTTTCGTCCGAGGTGGGGGAGGGTTAGGTACGTCTTTTGGGGGTTCCTTTTCGGACATCCCCTGATAATATGGGTCCTCTTGGATCCCATATCTTTGCGTCCCACGCATGTCCCATATACGATAATCACGTACATCCTCTGAAAGAGGAGCCTTTTTGTCCCAGCGTGCACCTTCATCACGTGGTTTGTTAGTTTGAAAATACTGCCTTTTCTCGCCTGTTTTAGGAGGAGGTGTCAACGCACGCTGTCCTTCCATTTCTAGGGAGTGGGGTTTAACCTTTACACTAGGAAACACTTCTATGGGCATCTTAAAATGAGAACATGCCTCGAACACATTCACTGCACACTGTTGCACGTTTGGTGGAGGAGACCTGTTCAGGTCTGTTCCTACCACTTTAGGTGAGGGTGGATTAAGAGCAGGAGGTGCAACAACGTCTTTCTGAGGTGTTTGTGGGTGACCTGGACTCTGTCCACGGTCTTCTCTGAGTTCCAGACAAACTCGCCCCACGTCAGAAATCTTGTTTGTTGCTACGGCCAGTTCCTCCTCACAAGCCTTCAGGCGTTCCTGTGATGTCCGACATTCACGTCGTGAACGCACAACTTCTTCCAGTAATATCTTTTTATGCACTTCGCGTTTGTGCAGATCACTTTTAAGCACATCTGTAGCATCCCTGGCTTCAGATAGTGATGCCTCAAGTAATTGTATTTTGCTGTTCAGCGAATCAATTTCTGCACGAGCATCTTGCTGTGATTGAAACATCTGTTCAGAATGTTTTTTTGTGAGGACTTCGTGTTCACTTTTAAATTGAAGGTAGTGACCTTCAATTTCCTGAGCAAACACTTTTTCACTGTATAACCTTAGTGCAAGGTCATCAGCTTTCCTAACAACTGCATAGAATGATTCTTTCAGCAAAATTGCAATTCTAGCCAGCTTTTCATAACTTGACATTGTAATTTCTGTAGAGGTCACAACTTCTGCAACCTCCATCAGATCGTCCAACAACTCTTTTGGCTTCATGCTGTCCGCCCGTTTGCCATATGGATGTAAGGAAGCTGTCAGCAGCGCTAACGCATCTTCCAAACAGTCCTTCATCCCATAAGGATCAAAATCCTTTTCCCTGACACCTGTCATGGTTATTCACCGTTCAGCACTTTTTCTGGATAAAACAATTGCCAGCTTCAGATATTTTTACAGGTAAATAATTGTATTCAAATGTCAATGAGTTTCACACTATTTTAGCTTTGGGTTTACACAAAAGTACTGTTATAAGTCAACTTATTCAAATGTGGGCAACTGTCTCAGGTTTTACCCCAATTCATGAATATTTAAGTAAATGCTTCAATGCAGTGTTACTTTTATGTGCTTATTTTTCAACAGATACTAGATTACCAAGCTCTTTTTAGTGTATTTTACTCTAAAGCACTGAATTTTTAATAAACCTGCAATTGTCTCTTTTTAGTCTCACAGCACATCAGTTTAAAAATGCTTTTAAACCGTTTACTTCCAGAAATTCGCTAATTTAAACAGTTACTCATCAACCCAGGTGGGTGAAAAGAGAAAAGAAAATTGATGATGAGGAATAATCAGTCTTTTTCAAAACTGTACTCCTATTCTCCTGCCACATCTGCTATTTAAAAATTTAAATAGGAGATGTAATTGTTTAGGTGGTAAATAAAATCAGAAAAGTCTCTTTTTCCTAATATATTTACTCTTATTTAATGATCTAGCAATTAAACGTGCATTATCTTTCCAGCAAATGAGCAACTTATCAACTCTGTGAATATCTGAACCGTATCTTTTAAAAAGTTTCTAATTTTTCATTTTGTCCCTCCTGTTTGAGGAATTCAGTGAATGAAAAATGTCCTGGTAAATGCATTTCTGCATAAATACCTTAATTACTTTTTAAATGCAAGATAACAGTGATTATTCAGCTGTGAGGAACGTTCATTAACTCAAAAATGCCTTACAGAAAGAAAATACGCTTAATTCCACTCAAAAATAACCTAAAACTGAAGTGAAACTGTGATCTCAAGTTTCCCAGGAGGGGGCAGTGTTTAGTTTTCTACCAGCAGGAGTCTATGACGACTTCCTGTGACGTTCGGTTGACATCCTGTTTTTAGCCGCTTAGCTTAAAGTTAGCTTCGGCTAAACTCGGTTAAAATCAACATTTCTGAACGGTTTTAAAGCGTAAACGTGGCGTTGTTTGAACAAGCACGACTTCTTTGCATAAACATGAGTTTTCTGGGACATGGGGCGGCTTTATTTAGTGATTTTAAGCACAGCGAAGGCTACGGTTGCAACCGAGCTCATTTCCGACATGGAGGAAGTGACGTGACACGTCACTCATCCGGTCGTTAGCTGTTAGCTTAAAATTAGCATCGCTAGCGTTGTTCAAAAACATCATTTAATGACGGATTTTAAACTCTAACGTGGCAAAATTTCAGCGA
>NW_023621902.1:0-5101 GCF_014905685.2 Nematolebias whitei
TTTGACTTTTGTTTTCGTCTTGCTGGATTACATCAAGCTCAATGACATTCCGAGGCGTAAGTTCATGTTGGAATTCATCCCCATGGACAGGGATGATTTCCAAAGGGGGGAATGTAGTGAACTAAGCCTCAGGTCAAAACCTGACCCAGAAGACCTTCATGGGACAGAAACTGTTATTTCATTGATTTGAATCCAGAAATACAAATTAAGCTCATCCAGAGACTTTCTAATTTGTATCCTGAACTAATCAATTGAAAGAACACTCTCTTTTTATATTATCATTACTATTTTACAATATCTTGATAATCAAAGTGTGTTTAGTTCAAATCATTTTTAAATGTTGAAATGAACCACTCATTTTAAATCAACTGTGAAACAGTATTAATGATTTTTTAATCCTCATTCAAAGTAGAAGTCATTTTAAATGTCTATGTTACAAAGCAATTATGCATTTTGATCTTCTCTCTGAAATGAGAAGGAGTGATGTCGGTCAAAAGTCGGAGACAGTCGCAAACAAGTTAATTGGAACGAACTGTCATGTTTTTAAAACTTCTCAGACAGAAACAGAGAAGCTGGCACCTGGGGTCTGTCATTTCGCCTAAACATTTCTCTGTCTGTTCCTAAAACATCTGCGCTGTTTTTCTGACTTGTAGTAACCCTCTTACGTCACTAAAACCACACCCCTGTTGGTTCTTTCAACCAATCAGGACTTCCCAAATGGGACCGGAAACGGAACTCTTTAAAAGTCGACACTTCCTAGTTCCAGCGAGTTCGGAGTTCTACACTTGAACCAAAGTTCTGGGAGAGAACAGAAGTTCTGAGTTCCTCTGAGTCTTCTCAGAGTCCCGTTAAGTTCTTCTGGTACTGATGAAGTTCGGCTGGAGTTCCTGTAGGAGCCACGATGCCTCGCTGTGACTCCACCCGGTGAAAACTTTATAACTTCTGAGGAGGTTTGTTCTGTGGAACTAGTTCTCACGACTTCTGCCGAGTCGCAGCCGCCCTGAGGAGACGCTGAAAGGTAGCGTACCAGGGACCTCTTGACCGCCGCGGATTCATCCTCCGCCAAAGGTAAAGAGTCGTCATGAGCTTCACTACCAGTGTACCGCTGGCGAACTGCGCTTCAAAGGAGCGTGTTGTTCTGGTCTACAGACATACATCCTCATCTATCTTTTTCCTCTCCATTTAAACTCCTTCATTTCCTATCTTTAAAACTCTTCTATCTTGCCAGTAATTAATCCAGATATTTTCAGAAATGTCTGTTGTATTTCAGTTGCAAGTGAGAAATCATGGCCGTATGATTTCTCATTGTAAAGCTCATTAATTAAGCTGTGTTATTGCGTTTAATCAGAATAATCAAGTGTACAATGTTTGATGTTAAATTTTGATTCTGTTAATAAATGACCACACTCATTTTGATGGGTCAAAGAAAATTAACGTCTCATGTCACTGTTTTTTAGACCATCTCCGACACAGTACTTCTAAGCACAAGATCACTCAGTCCAGAAAAATGAAAGAATCCGTTTAAATTAAGTATAATATCATGTACTTGAACTAGTCCAGATATTATAAAATATAAGAGAGCACCCCTGAGCTAAATCCATCTCTCTTGCTCTCTCACTACATACTGGTGGCACCGTACGTCTCATGGAATGGACTTTGTTATTTGTGTAATGCGCAAACTGAATGTTGGCATAAAAGTGCAGATTTCTGTTCGACTGGAAAAAGCATTGTTTTTCAGCTGTGGTGTTCAGAGAAAATACAGTGATATGTTTTCAGCTGTGGGAAGGTGACTTGCCCTGTTTGAAACTGTTATCAGCTGTGCGGTTCTAGATAACGGCTCGGACGAGTCGGTGTTCTAAGAAAAACACTGTTTTTAGAGCTGAAAGTAATATCAATGTGTTCATTTTAAAGCTGAAATTTGTACATCTGTTGTATAACTGAAGCTGGGTTTGTGGTAAAACGCTTTATTCTGTTTAAACTGTGGCAGAGAGGGGGTTCTGACACGTTTTGGCTGTCGGACTCGGTTCAGATTCTTTGAATGAGTCGTGTTTTGAATGGATAAAATGCTGTTTTGAAGCTGAGCGCCGTCTCAGGCCACTGTTGAAACGGCTTCGTTACATTTGTAGCAGTTAAAATCGTACATTTTGAAGGTTAATGGACGAAAGTTGACCGGACTTTTTCAGGCTAATGCTAACATGATAGCTAGAATAACGAGCAGTGATTGGTCGAAAACCGCTGTTTGGGTCGCTCTGATTTGCTGAGAAATGGGTGACGTGTCTGCGTTCACTCCCTCTGATGTCAGATTGTAAAACCCACCCCGTTACTCATTGGTTGATTCAATCATGTGACCCCAGAAATGAATCTCGGTTCAACCGAAGCCTCCTCTGTGTTTAAAATCGCTAAATGGAGCTGCCACTATTCCCAAAAACTCATGTGTTCATGCAGATAGACGTGCTTATTAAAGCGACGCCACGTTTAAGCTTTAAACCCGTTCAGAAACGCTGATGTGACCATGTTCGGCCAATGCTAATTCAAGCTAAAGGCTAACAACCGGATGTCAATGGAACGATCCACAGGAAGTTGTCATAGACTCCTGCTGGTATAAATAAGCTTACACCGCCACCTGCTGTTGAAAGAGGAGTATAACAGTTTTCCTTAAAGGGAGACTGATAATTCCTCTCAATTTTTTTCTTTTCTTTTTGTTCATACAGCCTGGTTTATGAGTTACTGTTTTAGATAGCAATTTCTGGTAAATAAAACTGCTTAAAAAGCGTTTAAAAACTAAAGTTGCAGTGAGACTTTTAGAAAAATTACAGGTTGATTTAATTTTAGGTGCGTTAGAGTAAATGAACACTGAAAAAGGCCTGGTTCTTGTATCTGTTGAAAAATAAGCACATTAAGCAACACTGCCAGAAAGAGGCATTTACTTAAAATATTCATGCTTTGGGGTAAAACCTACGAATAGGTGCCCATTCATTTGAAGAAGTGGCTTTAACAGTACTGTTGAGTGAACCCAAAGCTAAAATAGTGTGTGAAACTCACATGGCACTTGAATACAAATATTTACCTGTTGAAATATCTGAAGTTGGCAACTGTTTAACCAGATAAGTGCTGAACAGTGAATAACCATGGCAGGTGTGACAGAAAAGAATATTGATCCTTGTGAGATGAAGGACTGGTTAGAGGGAGCGTTGACGCTGCTCACAGAATCCTTACATCCATATGGTGAACAGGTGGACAGCATGAACTCAAAAGAGTTATTGGATGAGCTGAAGGAGGTTGCAGAGAGTGTGACCCCTACAGACAGAACAAAGTCAAGCTATGACCAGCTGGCTAAATTGGCGTTCTTATTGAAAGCAACATTCTATGCTGTGGTAGACAAGGCTGATGACCTTGCAATAAGGTTAAACAGCGAAAGAGAGGAGTACCTCGAACTCATGGCACAGTCTAACTTTGATCAGGAGACCCGTGCGAATGAGTTACGACGTGACAGAGAGCTCTCACAAGCTCAACTGTCATTACAAACTCACTCATATGAGGAGAAGATGAAGGAAAGAGAGGTTAAGTACCAAGCACTGTGTTCAGACAACGATACGCTACAACAACAGTTGCAGCTCACATCAAAAGCTCTGAACGAATGCAGATTGGAAAAGGAGGCGTTAGTACAACAAGGCGTGCGTTTACAAAGTGAATGTCAAACATCACGGGAACGCTTAAAAGCCTGTGAGGAGAAACTAGTCGTAGCAACAAATGAAATTTCTGACGTGGGGCGAGCTTGTCTGGAACTCAAAGACGAACAAGGTCAGAGTTTAGGTCACCCACCATCACCTCAGAAGGATTTTGGTGCACCTCCTGCTCTTAATCCCATTCAGTCACCTCTACATGTGTCTAGCGACACACCTCCACGTGACATTTTGGTTCCTACGATACCAATAATACAGCCTTTGATCCCAATTTCGGATTTGCAAAAAATCTCAAAATATGTTCAACGCTTTGTTCCTGGGCCTATGGGTTCTACTGGCACGAAGGCGTATCTCAATGACCTAGATTTCAGACTGAGTGGTTATCCTAATGCTACTGTTGGGGATAAAATCAGTCTGATAAGGCTCACTTCGGACAGAGAGGTGTTCACCTTCATCGAGCGTCAACCTGATGCCACGAGAAGGGATTACAACCTTCTGTGTGAAGCTTTGATCAGAGAATACAACCCCTGCACAGGACCAGGTGGCTTCCCAGCTGCAGACAAGGTCACGCAAGGGAAGCATGAACATCCAAAGGTTTATTACAAAAGAATCTTCCAAGCTTATTTTGGTTACAGGAATGAAACCGGCATGGAGGAGGAAGAAGGTTTTAAATTTGTTTTCAGCAAAAACCTCCACGCTGACATACGAACGTCAGTACAAATGATGGCAAATTTCAAAGAAAAATCCATCAATGAGATTAAACAGTGTGCTGTGAATGTGTTTGAGGCCTGTTCTCATGTTAAGACGCCCATAGAGGTGTTTCCTGGTGTAAAGGTTAAACCCCATTCGCTAGAACTGGAAGGACGGCGCGCGTCGCCTCCCCCTCCTAAAAAAGGCGAGAAAAAGCAGTCTTTTCAAACTAACAAACCGCGTCATGAAGGTGCACGCTGGGACAAAAAAGATCTAAAGGGATTGAATTTAATCCCAGAGGATGAACGTGATTATTGTAAGTGGGGTGTGCGTAGGACGAAAAGATATGGGAACCAAGGTGACCCATATTATCAGGGGAAGTCCGAAAAGGAACCCCCAAATGACGTACCTATCCCTCCTCCACCTCGGACAAAACGACCCGAGGCGAAAAAATCACAAAGGTTCCAGAAACAAGGCCCTACACCTCTGAGCTTGGAAGAGACAGAGAAACTACGCAGGTTGTTAGACACTTTGAAACACACTGACACGGGAAACCAACCTGGAGCACTATGTAGTGATGTGATCGCTATTAAATCTGAGGGCGCGAATGACAACGTCACAGATGTCGGTGGTACACACCAAGACATTGTCGTTGTGGCCTCCAACAACCCCTCAGCGGAAGAAGGGGGGGTGAACTCACACACGAACGATGACGAGTCATCGCAAGC
>NW_023621903.1:0-5100 GCF_014905685.2 Nematolebias whitei
TACCCACCAGTATCTCCTGTTTAACTGGTGGGCTTACTCTTTTACCCTCAGAAAACAGGCGGATATTGTGTGTCCCTTCTTTCCACAATACAGGCAGGCCTTGTTTTGGATGCGGTACCGTCGTTCCTCCGGCGTCAGCCGAGTGCGTCCGATTTGCATCGGTTCGGGTTCGGAGGGTGACGTAATCAGAGCAGGTAAGACATTTCCGGGTGGCGAGTGCTCATGGGAGTTGTAGTTATTCTCGACCCAATGTTCTCGTGCTCTGTTATCCACTTTAATCGCTAAAGCTATGATTCTGTCGAGGTCGGGAGGTAATTCTCTAGTAAATAGCTGATCCTTGATATTACTATTGAGAGAATTAAGGAATGCACTACATAGTGCCGTCTCACCCCAACCGGATTCCTCCGCGATGATCCGGAAGTGAATGGAGAACTTGGCCACCGTCTCTTCCCCCTGCCGGATTGAGAATAGTTTTTGGGCGGCCTCCTCCTGCAGCAAAGGATAATCAAAGACCTTGAGAAAGTCTCTGATGAAGTCAGTAAACGGCAAGGCCTCGACAGGACGTCAGCGGAGGTAGGCGTTGGCCCACTGGAATGCTGGACTTTCAGAGAGGCAACAATATATGACACACGTGAAGAGTCAGAAGAATAAGTTACCGGAGCACGGCTGAATGCCAGATTGCACTGAAGCAGAAAACCACCACACTTCCTTGTGTCACCCTCAAAAAACTCTGAAGGCTTGATGTCAGGTTCTCTGATATGTTGACCGTGCCGGTTTGCCGTAGGGTCCATGGTTGTGGGCTGTTCAAGAAAGAGAGATGGGTTATCATTTGTCCTTTGTTGAAGAGAAAAAAACACATTACCCAATTCTAGGTGATTTTCTTGAATAGTTTCTTGTCGTTTCAGAAAGGGCTGTAGAGCTAGAATCTGTGAAGCTCCTCTATGACTACTTCCTGGTTGAAGTGGGTCCTCCCCAGTCGTACCAGAGGGGTCAGTTTGGCTGGGACAATCTATCATGATGTCGTATGTTGGACACCGAAGTGGCAGACCGAGGAAGAAGACACGACAACCAGGAATACAAAATAAGTGTTCTTTATTTACAGGTGAGTTGGAGAGACGAGCTGGAAGAGAATGGTGGAGAGGTGAGTATCCAATATGTTGACTTAGATTCTTGAGATGAACAAAGTCGTCTTACTTGTTGTTGTAGGGGAAGGCGCCGAGGGAGAGTTGAGGTCCTGGTTTCGATAGAGATGAATAGGTGAGACACGGTGGAGAGAGGAACAGGTAGACCCAGTAATTTGTTTAACCGCTGATGAGACCAGACTCTGCTGCTTTTGTAGGTGCACCGTGGAGTGCTGGACGAGGCCCGTGGAAGGACTTCAGAAGAGCAGGACACGGAGGTCCTGGAGAGGAGAGTCGTCGATCAGAATCGGCTGTAAGGGAAAAGGTTAGTGACTGGACACTAGTTTACCCATAGGCAGAAGTTGTCCCAACACTGGAGAGATGGCTGCAGCTTAAGTAGGCAACCACGATCAGTCCTCCTTAGGAAAACAGCAGGTGGATCTCATCAGGGTAATTAGAGATGAGCTGTGGAGAGAGTGAGTGCAGACGGCTTCCTCAGACAGCTGAGGCGAGCTGGTCTGGGAAGCTCAGTCCTCACCTCCTTCTGCAGGTGTGCAGTGGAGAGCATCCTGTGCTCGAGCATCAATGTGTGGCATGGAGGCTGCACAGCTGCAGAAAGAAAAGCTTTGCAGAGAGTGGTGAAGGCTGCACAGAAATTTGTTGGAATCAGCCTCCCCACCATCACAGACATCTACACCTCCAGATGCAGGAAGAGGGCCACCTGCATCATGAAGGACCACACTCACCCAGCACACACACTTTTTGCCCCACTCCCCTCAGGAAGGAGGTTGAGGAGCATTAAGTGTAGAACCACTAGACTGAGGAACAGCTTCTACCCTGAGGCTTTTAGACTCATGAATCTCTAACTCGAATAATCACTGTGAAAAACCATATCATGTTGCTGCTGATCTGTTTCATGTTGCTGCTGATCTGTTTCAATGTTGATGTGTTCATGCGTGCACATCTGCTCACAGACTCATGTTCATGTTTGTGCTGATGTTCAATGTTTTTATGTTATGAGTGCTTAGTGTATTTTTAGTTGATGTTTTTCTTAGTTCATATCTTAGATCTTATTACTGTTTTTCTTATACGTTTTATTGTTGGATGTAACTGGGACCCTGTGTACATAATTTCGCTCCACCACATGTACCACATGAGGTGGAATGACAATCAAGAAACTGACTGACTCTGACTCTGAGACAGGCCAGGGAGAAACCAGGGATCCTACAAAATCAGGTCTCTCTTGTAAATGAGTCTTCGAGGCTCATTGGGATTTACCTGTCTAAATAAAGTTTGAATGAATGAAAAAAGTGGAAACAGAGGAAGCAGGGAGAGAAGCAGCAGCCATGCTAAGCTAACGCTAGCAAGAGCTAGCAGAGCCCAATACATCAATAAAAACCGAGACGTGTTGAAAGATAAGAGGTGATTTAAGCACTATCCAACAGTAGAGAAACAACTGTACTAAGTGTGTTTGTGAACTAGAATGAAAAACTGTACAAAAGACAGAAAAATCCAGAAAACAAGAGATGACTCGAGCAAACAATTCACTCGAACTACCAACAGACAAACAGGAAGTGACAATACGTTTCACCACAAACATGCATATTAGTGATTAGCATATTTTTAGTTAATGTTTTTCTTAGTTCATATCTTAGATCTTATTACTGTTTTTCTTTTACATTTTATTGTTGGATGTAACTGGGACCCTGTGGACATAATTTCGTTCCACCACATGTACCACATGAGATGTGAATGACAAATAAAGAAACTCTGACTTTGATCCTCGCTCTATCTTACTGTGGCATCTTTGTTGGACCCCAGAAAGATTTTGTGAAGATGTCCAAGGCCTGCGGACATCCCAATGAGGACCATCTATCATTGTTTTAGAGAGCGTCCAGAAGAGGCAGGAAAACACCTCTAAATCACAAGAGAAAGGCGGCGAGGCCAAACCTCAGCTCTGACTCAGACCAGATAAAGGATGCCCTCGATCCATTCCAGATTAACAAAGAGCTCTTATTTTGTTCCAAAAGCAGAAATTCTCTGACCTGTTGTGTCCTTTACAACAGGCTGATAGATTTGATTGTGCTACACGATTGAATAGAGAGATGATTGCATGAATTCAACCTGTCATGTTCATAAAGACTCATCAGTTTAATGAACAGGACTAACACAACAGGAGACCAGGGTCTGACCTCCGTCAGAAGAAGAGGGGCAGAGGTTACGATGGGGTAATGTGTGCCCCAGCTGAGTCACAGGTCTTTCTGTGGTTGAAGGATGAAGGAGGAGATGAATGCGTATCTGTGCACATTTGGACATGTGTGAGTTTGTGTGTCTAGAATTACCTAGAAGCGAGCCATATGCACTGAGAGAGGGCTTCGCCAATGCCACTTCCTGCTGGCAGGGGTATGTGTGAGTCCGCCTGAAAGGAGCGCAGGAGAAACAGCACCTGAAGACAGAGACACCCACATTCATTCACACCAGGCTGATGTCTCTTACATTCACAGCTATATTTGTCCATGAAACCCATTGAATCCAATCAGTTACTTAGACCGTCTTAAAGACATAAAAACCTGGATGACCCTTAATTTTCTCCTGTTGAACAGACAAGACTGAGGTTTTGGTTTTTGGACCTGAGCACGTTAGGAATGAATGTTTCAGTCTTTCTCCCTCCTTAGATGCATTAATCTGTCCTCCAGCTCTAATGTTAAAAATCTTGGTGTTACTTTTGATCAGGACATGTCTTTTATCCCCCACATTAAAAACGTTACTAGAACCTCCTTCTTCCACCTGCGTAATATCACTAACATTAGAAACATCTGATCTAAAGATGATGCAGAAAAACTGGTCCATGCATTTGTCACGTCTAGACTGGACTATTGCAATGGTTTATTATCTGGGTGTCCAAATACTTCTTTAAAACGTCTTCAGTTGATCCAAAATGCTGCTGCCAGAGTCTTAACTGGAGTTACTGGGAGAGATCATATTTATCCAGTTTTAGCTTCTCTCCACTGGCTCCCTGTCTGTAGGGTTTCTGGGGTCTTGTCATACATGTTGTGTTTTTCCTCATGTTTGCCTCTCACTCCTCAGCATGTCTCCTCCTGTGTTCCAGCACTGTTGCACCTGTGAATGATCCTTATCACTGCAGGTGCTTTTCATTTCACCTTGTTAGTGTCTGTATATATTCAGCCCCTTGGTGTCTTGTCAGTGTCTCTGGATTGTCCTTGTCCCGTCCAAGGCTTCATGTTTTCGTCATCCCTCCGTGTCACTCCTTTAAAGTAAGTCTGCTGCCCCGACAGCCTTTTGTTTTGTTCATATTAAACATTTTACTTATTTTACTGGAGTCTTGTTTTCCTGCTTGTAGGTTCCACACACAGAAGTTGATCATGATAGAATCCAGAGACCAGAAAGAACCCATCAGGAAGATCACTCTTTTTGAGTTCCTGGCCCACGAGGCAGCGAAGACTGCTCAGCGTGAGGAGGAGGAGAGGAGAAAGACTTTGTATCAAGGTACTCGCTTTGCGTTTAAACCTGGATCCTTTGCCTCACCATCTCGCTTCTCTTCACCCCCTCACAGAGTGGCAGCTGCCCGCAACCCACCTCCTCCCCAACCAACTTCTGCTTTCCCGGAGCAGTCTTCAAAGGGAGGGGGGCAACCTGCTCAGACTCGCCGCAGGAGGAACGTGCGGAAGAACCGAGCCGGTTTCACCGAACTCCAGCAAGTCTCTCCTCAGACGCAGCCAAGTCCTCGCCCATGCGTTTCCCTTCATGGGGGGGAGGACGTTGCACCTGTTGCTGGGGGGGAAGAACCCTGCAGCCCCAGCAATCTTTGGGAGAGGATGATCGCTGTGGAGGACAATATCTCCAGGTACACCGGAGCTGACAATAATAACAACTTGCTGGAGATGGTTCCAGAATTGCGCCGCTCCAGGTGTCTGCATGTTGGAGCAGCTCTGTTACTTTCATTCTGAGATTTTGCTTT
>NW_023621904.1:0-580 GCF_014905685.2 Nematolebias whitei
AAGTTTGAAAACATCACTTCAGACATATTGAGAAGCTTGAAAACATTCTTTCAGATACATTGTCAAGTTTGAAAACATCCCATCCGACATAGTGGCAAGCTTGATAACATCCCTTAAGACACGTTGCCATTCATCCGTTTTCATACATTTGCGAACTTGAAAACATCCCTTTGGATAAAGTGGCAAGCTTGAAAACATCACTTCAGACACATTGACAAGCTTGAAAACATCCCATAAAGTCACATTGGCAAGCTTGGCAAAATATCTCTTCAGACACATTTGGAAGCTTGAAAACATCACTTCAGACATAGTGGCAAGCATGAAAACATACTTTCAGACATAATGAAAGCTTGAAAACATCCCCTCAGACACATTGGCAACCTTGAAAATATCCATTAAGACATAGTGCAAAGTTTGAAAACATCTTTTTAGACATATTGACATGCTTGAAAACATCCCTTTAGGCACATTTGGAAGCTTAAAAACATCACTTCAGACATAAAGGCAAGTTTGAAAACATTATTTCAGTTATATTGACAAGCTTAAAAACATTTTTTCAGAAACATTGGCAAGCTTGAAG
>NW_023621904.1:680-5100 GCF_014905685.2 Nematolebias whitei
TTGAAAACATCCCTTCAAACACATTTGGAAGCTTGAAAACATCACTTCAGACAAAAAGGCAAGATTGAAAACATCCCTTCAGACACATTTGGAAGCTTGAAAGCATCACTTAAGACAAAAAGGCAAGTTTGAAAACATCACTTCAGACATATTGACAAGCTTGAAAACATCCCCTCATACACATTGGCAAGTTTGAAAATATCCATTCAGACATAGTGCAAAGATTGAAAACATCCTTTTAGACATATTGGCATGCTTGAAAACATCCCTTCAGACACATTTGGAAGCTTAAAAACATCACTTCAGACATAAAGGCAAGTTTGAAAACATCACTTCAGACATATTGAGAAGCTTGAAAACATCCCTTTGGACATTGTGGCAAGCTTGAAAACATCGCTTAAAACATAGTGGCATTCTTGTAAACATCTCTTCAGACATACTTGCAAGATTGAAAACATCCCTTCAGACTCATTGGTAAGCATCCCTTCAGACACATTTGAATGAATGAAAATATCCTTTTGGATATAGTGGCAAGCTTGAAAACATCCCTTCAGACACATTGCCAATCATCCGTTATCATACATTTGCGAACTTGAAAACATCCCTTTGGATATAGTGGCAAGCTTGAAAACATCACTTCAGACATAGTGGCAAACTTGAAATCATCCCTTCAGACACATTTGCAAGCTTGAAAACATCCCTTTGGACATCGTGGCAAGCTTGAAAATATCCTTTCAGACGCATTGTTAAGCTTGAATACATCACTTCAGACATGGTGGGAAACTTGAAAACATCCCTTCAGTCACATTGACAAGCTAGAAAACATCCCATAAAGTTACGTTGGCAAGCTTGTAAACATGCATTTAGACAATTTTTGGAGGCTTGAAAACATCCCTTGGAAATTGTGGCAAGCTTGAAAACATCACTTAAAATATTGTGGCAAGCTTGGAAACATCTCTTCAGACACATTTGGAAGCTTGAAAACATCACTTCAGACATAGTGACAAGCTTGAAAACATTCCTCCAAACAGATTTTAAGCTTGTAAACTTCCCGTCAGACATAGTGGAAAATTTGAAAACATCCCTTCGGACACATTTGGAAGCGTGAAAACATCACTTCAGACCAAAAGGCAAGCTTGAAAACATCCCTTCAGACACATTTGGAAGCTTGAAAACATCACAAGACAAAAAGGCAAGTTTGAAAGCATCACTTCAGAACATAAAGACAAGTTTGAAAACATCACTTCAGACATATTGAGAAGCTTGAAAACATTCTTTCAGATACATTGTCAAGTTTGAAAACATCCCATCCGACATAGTGGCAAGCTTGATAACATCCCTTCAGACACATTGCCATTCATCCGTTTTCATACATTTGCAAACTTGAAAACATCCCTTTGGATAAAGTGGCAAGCTTGAAAACATCCCATAAAGTCACATTGGCAAGCTTAGCAAAATATCCATTTAGATACTTTTGGAAGCTTGAAAACATCCCTTTGGACATTGTGGCAAGCTTGAAAACATCCCTTAAAACATAGTGGCATTCTTGTAAACATCTCTTCAGACATATTTGCAAGCTCAAAAACATCAATTCAGACATAAAGGCAAGTTTGAAAACATCTCTTCAGACATATTGACAAGCTTGAAAACATTCTTTCAGATACATTGGCAAGCTTGAAGACATCGCTTCAAACACAATGGCAAGCTTAAAAACTACACTTCAGACATAGTGGAAAGCTTGAAAACATTACTTCAGTCATATTGGCAAGCATGAACACATCCCATCAGACACATTGGCAAGAATCCTTTCAGACACATTTGTAAGCTTCAAAAAATCCTTTTGGACATAGTGGCAAGCTAGAAAACATAATTTCAGACATAGTGGCTAACTTAAAAACATCCCTTCAGACACATTGGCAAGCTTGTAAACATCCATTTAGATACTTTTGGAAGCTTGAAAACATCCCTTTGGACATTGTGGCAAGCTTGAAAACATCGCTTAAAACATAGTGGCATTCTTGTAAACATCTCTTTAGACATACTTGCAAGCTTGAAAACATCCCTTCAGACTCATTGGTAAGCATCCCTTCAGACACATTTGCAAGCTTGAAAACATCCCTTTGGACATAGTGGCAAGCTTGAATACATCCTTTTAGATACATTGTCATCCATTCATACATAGAGGTTAACTCGAAATCCTTTTAGACAAATTGGCAAGTTTGAAAACATCCCATCAGACATAGTGGAAAGCTTGAAAACATCCCTTCAGACACATTGCCAATCATCCGTTATCATACATTTGCGAACTTGAAAACATCTCTTTGGATATAGTGGCAAGCTTGAAAACATTACTTCAGACATAGTAGCAAACTTGAAATCATCCCTTCAGACACATTTGCAAGCTTGAAAACATCCCTTTGGACATAGTGGCAAGCTTGAAAATATCCTTTCAGACGCATTGTTAAGCTTGAATAAATAACTTCAGACATGGTGGGAAACTTGAAAACATCCCTTCAGTCACATTGACAAGCTTGAAAACATCCCATAAAGTTACGTTGGCAAGCTTGTAAACATGCATTTTGACAATTTTGGAAGCTTGAAAACATCCCTTTGGAAATTGTGGCAAGCTTGAAAACATCACTTAAAATATTGTGGCAAGCTTGAAAACATCACTTCAGACATAGTGGCAAGAATGAAAACATACTTTCAGACATAATGAAAGCTTGAAAACATCCCCTCAGACACATTGGCAACCTTGAAAATATCCATTAAGACATAGTGCAAAGCTTGAAAACATCTTTTTAGACATATTGGCATGCTTTAAAACATTCCTTTAGGCACATTTGGAAGCTTAAAAACATCACTTCAGACATAAGGCAAGTTTGAAAACATCACTTCAGTTATATTGACAAGCTTGAAAACATTTTTTCAGAAACATTGGCAAGCTTGAAGACATCGCTTCAAACACAGTGGCAAGCTAAAAAAACTACACATCAGACATAGTGGAATGCTTGAAAACATCACTTCAGTCATATTGGCAAGCTTGTAAACGTCCCGTCAGACATAGTGGAAAGCTTGAAAACATCCCTTCAGACACATTTGGAAGCTTGAAAACATCACTTCAGACAAAAAGGCAAGATTGAAAACATCCCTTCAGACACATTTGGAAGCTTGAAAGCATCACTTAAGACAAAAAGGCAAGTTTGAAAGCATCGCTTCAGACATATTGACAAGCTTGAAAACATCCCCTCATACACATTGGCAAGTTTGAAAGTATCCATTCAGACATAGTGCAAAGATTGAAAACATCCTTTTTAGACATATTGGCATGCTTGAAAACATCCCTTCAGACACATTTGGAAGCTTAAAAACATCACTTCAGACATAAAGGCAAGTTTGAAAACATCACTTCAGACATATTGAGAAGCTTGAAAACATTCTTTCAGATACATTGTCAAGTTTGAAAACATCCCATCCGACATAGTGGCAAGTTTGAAAACATCCCTTCAGACATTTTGCCCTGCATCCTTTCTGAATACATTTGTGAACTTGAAAACATCCCTTTGGGTAAAGTGGCAAGCTTGAAAACATCACTTCAGACCCATTGGCAAGCTTGAAAACATCCCTTCAGACTCATTTGGACGCTTGAAAACATCACTTCAGACAAAAAGGCAAACTTGAAAACATCCCTTCAGACCCATTGACAAGCTTGAAAACATCCCATAAAGTCACATTGGCAAGCCTGGCAAAATATCCATTTAGATACTTTTGGAAGCTTGAAAACATCCCTTTGGAAATTGTGGCAAGCTTGAAAACATCCCTTAAAACATAGTGGCATTCTTGTAAACATCTCTTCAGACATATTTGCAAGCTCGAAAACATCAATTCAGACATAAAGGCAAGTTTGAAAACATCACTTCAGACATATTGACAAGCTTGAAAACATTCTTATAGATACATTGGCAAGCTTGAAGACATCACTTCAAAACACAATGGCAAGCTTAAAAACTACACTTCAGACATAATGGAAAGCTTGAAAACATTACTTCAGTCATATTGGCAAGCATGAACACACCCCATCAGACACATTGGCAAAAATCCTTTCAGACACATTTGTAAGCTTCAAAAAATCCTTTTGGACATAGTGGCAAGCTAGAAAACATAATTTCAGACATAGTGGCTAACTTAAAAACATCCCTTCAGACACATTGGCAAGCTTGTAAACATCCATTTACATACTTTTGGAAGCTTGAAAACATCCCTTTGGACATTGTGGCAAGCTTGAAAACATTGCTTAAAACATAGTGGCATTCTTGTAAACATCTCTTCAGACATACTTGCAAGCTTGAAAACATCCCTTCAGACTCATTGGTAAGCATCCCTTCAGACACATTTGAATGAATGAAAACATCCTTTTGGA
>NW_023621905.1:0-580 GCF_014905685.2 Nematolebias whitei
AAGTTTGAAAACATCACTTCAGACATATTGAGAAGCTTGAAAACATTCTTTCAGATACATTGTCAAGTTTGAAAACATCCCATCCGACATAGTGGCAAGCTTGATAACATCCCTTAAGACACGTTGCCATTCATCCGTTTTCATACATTTGCGAACTTGAAAACATCCCTTTGGATAAAGTGGCAAGCTTGAAAACATCACTTCAGACACATTGACAAGCTTGAAAACATCCCATAAAGTCACATTGGCAAGCTTGGCAAAATATCTCTTCAGACACATTTGGAAGCTTGAAAACATCACTTCAGACATAGTGGCAAGCATGAAAACATACTTTCAGACATAATGAAAGCTTGAAAACATCCCCTCAGACACATTGGCAACCTTGAAAATATCCATTAAGACATAGTGCAAAGTTTGAAAACATCTTTTTAGACATATTGACATGCTTGAAAACATCCCTTTAGGCACATTTGGAAGCTTAAAAACATCACTTCAGACATAAAGGCAAGTTTGAAAACATTATTTCAGTTATATTGACAAGCTTAAAAACATTTTTTCAGAAACATTGGCAAGCTTGAAG
>NW_023621905.1:680-5100 GCF_014905685.2 Nematolebias whitei
TTGAAAACATCCCTTCAAACACATTTGGAAGCTTGAAAACATCACTTCAGACAAAAAGGCAAGATTGAAAACATCCCTTCAGACACATTTGGAAGCTTGAAAGCATCACTTAAGACAAAAAGGCAAGTTTGAAAACATCACTTCAGACATATTGACAAGCTTGAAAACATCCCCTCATACACATTGGCAAGTTTGAAAATATCCATTCAGACATAGTGCAAAGATTGAAAACATCCTTTTAGACATATTGGCATGCTTGAAAACATCCCTTCAGACACATTTGGAAGCTTAAAAACATCACTTCAGACATAAAGGCAAGTTTGAAAACATCACTTCAGACATATTGAGAAGCTTGAAAACATCCCTTTGGACATTGTGGCAAGCTTGAAAACATCGCTTAAAACATAGTGGCATTCTTGTAAACATCTCTTCAGACATACTTGCAAGATTGAAAACATCCCTTCAGACTCATTGGTAAGCATCCCTTCAGACACATTTGAATGAATGAAAATATCCTTTTGGATATAGTGGCAAGCTTGAAAACATCCCTTCAGACACATTGCCAATCATCCGTTATCATACATTTGCGAACTTGAAAACATCCCTTTGGATATAGTGGCAAGCTTGAAAACATCACTTCAGACATAGTGGCAAACTTGAAATCATCCCTTCAGACACATTTGCAAGCTTGAAAACATCCCTTTGGACATCGTGGCAAGCTTGAAAATATCCTTTCAGACGCATTGTTAAGCTTGAATACATCACTTCAGACATGGTGGGAAACTTGAAAACATCCCTTCAGTCACATTGACAAGCTAGAAAACATCCCATAAAGTTACGTTGGCAAGCTTGTAAACATGCATTTAGACAATTTTTGGAGGCTTGAAAACATCCCTTGGAAATTGTGGCAAGCTTGAAAACATCACTTAAAATATTGTGGCAAGCTTGGAAACATCTCTTCAGACACATTTGGAAGCTTGAAAACATCACTTCAGACATAGTGACAAGCTTGAAAACATTCCTCCAAACAGATTTTAAGCTTGTAAACTTCCCGTCAGACATAGTGGAAAATTTGAAAACATCCCTTCGGACACATTTGGAAGCGTGAAAACATCACTTCAGACCAAAAGGCAAGCTTGAAAACATCCCTTCAGACACATTTGGAAGCTTGAAAACATCACAAGACAAAAAGGCAAGTTTGAAAGCATCACTTCAGAACATAAAGACAAGTTTGAAAACATCACTTCAGACATATTGAGAAGCTTGAAAACATTCTTTCAGATACATTGTCAAGTTTGAAAACATCCCATCCGACATAGTGGCAAGCTTGATAACATCCCTTCAGACACATTGCCATTCATCCGTTTTCATACATTTGCAAACTTGAAAACATCCCTTTGGATAAAGTGGCAAGCTTGAAAACATCCCATAAAGTCACATTGGCAAGCTTAGCAAAATATCCATTTAGATACTTTTGGAAGCTTGAAAACATCCCTTTGGACATTGTGGCAAGCTTGAAAACATCCCTTAAAACATAGTGGCATTCTTGTAAACATCTCTTCAGACATATTTGCAAGCTCAAAAACATCAATTCAGACATAAAGGCAAGTTTGAAAACATCTCTTCAGACATATTGACAAGCTTGAAAACATTCTTTCAGATACATTGGCAAGCTTGAAGACATCGCTTCAAACACAATGGCAAGCTTAAAAACTACACTTCAGACATAGTGGAAAGCTTGAAAACATTACTTCAGTCATATTGGCAAGCATGAACACATCCCATCAGACACATTGGCAAGAATCCTTTCAGACACATTTGTAAGCTTCAAAAAATCCTTTTGGACATAGTGGCAAGCTAGAAAACATAATTTCAGACATAGTGACTAACTTAAAAACATCCCTTCAGACACATTGGCAAGCTTGTAAACATCCATTTAGATACTTTTGGAAGCTTGAAAACATCCCTTTGGACATTGTGGCAAGCTTGAAAACATCGCTTAAAACATAGTGGCATTCTTGTAAACATCTCTTTAGACATACTTGCAAGCTTGAAAACATCCCTTCAGACTCATTGGTAAGCATCCCTTCAGACACATTTGCAAGCTTGAAAACATCCCTTTGGACATAGTGGCAAGCTTGAATACATCCTTTTAGATACATTGTCATCCATTCATACATAGAGGTTAACTCGAAATCCTTTTAGACAAATTGGCAAGTTTGAAAACATCCCATCAGACATAGTGGAAAGCTTGAAAACATCCCTTCAGACACATTGCCAATCATCCGTTATCATACATTTGCGAACTTGAAAACATCTCTTTGGATATAGTGGCAAGCTTGAAAACATTACTTCAGACATAGTAGCAAACTTGAAATCATCCCTTCAGACACATTTGCAAGCTTGAAAACATCCCTTTGGACATAGTGGCAAGCTTGAAAATATCCTTTCAGACGCATTGTTAAGCTTGAATAAATAACTTCAGACATGGTGGGAAACTTGAAAACATCCCTTCAGTCACATTGACAAGCTTGAAAACATCCCATAAAGTTACGTTGGCAAGCTTGTAAACATGCATTTTGACAATTTTGGAAGCTTGAAAACATCCCTTTGGAAATTGTGGCAAGCTTGAAAACATCACTTAAAATATTGTGGCAAGCTTGAAAACATCACTTCAGACATAGTGGCAAGAATGAAAACATACTTTCAGACATAATGAAAGCTTGAAAACATCCCCTCAGACACATTGGCAACCTTGAAAATATCCATTAAGACATAGTGCAAAGCTTGAAAACATCTTTTTAGACATATTGGCATGCTTTAAAACATTCCTTTAGGCACATTTGGAAGCTTAAAAACATCACTTCAGACATAAGGCAAGTTTGAAAACATCACTTCAGTTATATTGACAAGCTTGAAAACATTTTTTCAGAAACATTGGCAAGCTTGAAGACATCGCTTCAAACACAGTGGCAAGCTAAAAAAACTACACATCAGACATAGTGGAATGCTTGAAAACATCACTTCAGTCATATTGGCAAGCTTGTAAACGTCCCGTCAGACATAGTGGAAAGCTTGAAAACATCCCTTCAGACACATTTGGAAGCTTGAAAACATCACTTCAGACAAAAAGGCAAGATTGAAAACATCCCTTCAGACACATTTGGAAGCTTGAAAGCATCACTTAAGACAAAAAGGCAAGTTTGAAAGCATCGCTTCAGACATATTGACAAGCTTGAAAACATCCCCTCATACACATTGGCAAGTTTGAAAGTATCCATTCAGACATAGTGCAAAGATTGAAAACATCCTTTTTAGACATATTGGCATGCTTGAAAACATCCCTTCAGACACATTTGGAAGCTTAAAAACATCACTTCAGACATAAAGGCAAGTTTGAAAACATCACTTCAGACATATTGAGAAGCTTGAAAACATTCTTTCAGATACATTGTCAAGTTTGAAAACATCCCATCCGACATAGTGGCAAGTTTGAAAACATCCCTTCAGACATTTTGCCCTGCATCCTTTCTGAATACATTTGTGAACTTGAAAACATCCCTTTGGGTAAAGTGGCAAGCTTGAAAACATCACTTCAGACCCATTGGCAAGCTTGAAAACATCCCTTCAGACTCATTTGGACGCTTGAAAACATCACTTCAGACAAAAAGGCAAACTTGAAAACATCCCTTCAGACCCATTGACAAGCTTGAAAACATCCCATAAAGTCACATTGGCAAGCCTGGCAAAATATCCATTTAGATACTTTTGGAAGCTTGAAAACATCCCTTTGGAAATTGTGGCAAGCTTGAAAACATCCCTTAAAACATAGTGGCATTCTTGTAAACATCTCTTCAGACATATTTGCAAGCTCGAAAACATCAATTCAGACATAAAGGCAAGTTTGAAAACATCACTTCAGACATATTGACAAGCTTGAAAACATTCTTATAGATACATTGGCAAGCTTGAAGACATCACTTCAAAACACAATGGCAAGCTTAAAAACTACACTTCAGACATAATGGAAAGCTTGAAAACATTACTTCAGTCATATTGGCAAGCATGAACACACCCCATCAGACACATTGGCAAAAATCCTTTCAGACACATTTGTAAGCTTCAAAAAATCCTTTTGGACATAGTGGCAAGCTAGAAAACATAATTTCAGACATAGTGGCTAACTTAAAAACATCCCTTCAGACACATTGGCAAGCTTGTAAACATCCATTTACATACTTTTGGAAGCTTGAAAACATCCCTTTGGACATTGTGGCAAGCTTGAAAACATTGCTTAAAACATAGTGGCATTCTTGTAAACATCTCTTCAGACATACTTGCAAGCTTGAAAACATCCCTTCAGACTCATTGGAAAGCATCCCTTCAGACACATTTGAATGAATGAAAACATCCTTTTGGA
>NW_023621906.1:0-5099 GCF_014905685.2 Nematolebias whitei
TCTTTGGTTTCACATGGTGTCAGAGGAGTACTCACCGGGCTCGTGTCCTCGGCTGAGGAGTCCTGTGCGCCTTCCCGGTACCTGCTGTGGGGCAGTCTGTGTCACACTCCGGAGGCGTATCTATTGGCAGTGGTTTGCTCACTTTTGTCCACATTATTTGATCACCATAATCTATAATCGCGTCGAAGCGATTTATAAAATCTTGGCCAACCAAAAATGGGAACGAGTCAACACGAGACACGTGTACTGGGTGGTACAGTGTCATATTGTCAATCTGCATGTGAACCATTGCTATAGATGTCAGGGTTGTTTTCATTTCTGAGAGACCCTGCATTTCTATAGCACATTCAGAGAGAGGTATTATCCTGTTAACACTGGCAGCGGCCGTCCTCAGCTCCTCGAACAGTTTAGCTGACATAATTGTTATGTCTGCCCCACCGTCCAAGAGTGCTTCGTGTGTGAGGACACCTTCGAGTGTTACTGACAGGTACGCCTTTTTGGCGACCCCCTTTCTGATAAAGTTACACAGAAACCTTTTGGGTTTTTTCTGACGCTTCTTCACGCGTTCAGCCTTATCTGTGTAATCTTGGTTTGTCTGAACCGTCAGCACAGCAGAAGCTGTTTCTGAGTGTTCAGCTTGCGATGACTCGTCATCGTTTGTGTGTGTGTTTACCCCCCCTTCTTCTGATGAGGGGTTGTTTGAGGCAACAACAGTTATGTCTTGGTGTGTTCCACCGACATCTGTTATGTTGTCATTCGCGCCCTCAGATGTAATAGGAATTACATTACTGCATAGTGCTCCTGGATGGGTTCCCGTGTCAGTGTGTTTCAAAGTTTCTAACAACCTGCGTATTTTCTCTGTCTCTTCCGAGTTCAGAGGTGTAGGGCCTTGTTTCTGGAACTTTTGTGATTTTTTCGCCTCGGTTCGTTTCGTCCGAGGTGGGGGACGGTCAGGTACGTCTTTCGGGGGTTCCTTTACGTACTGCCCCTGATGATATGGTTTCCCATATCGTTGCGTCCTACGCATGCCCCATATACGATAATCACGTTCATCCTCTGAAAGAGGAGCATTTTTGTCCCAGCGTGCACCTTCAGGACGCGGTTTGTTATTTTGAACAGACTGTTTTCTCTCTTTCTTAGGAGGAGGCGGCGAGGCGCGTCGTCCTTCTAGTTCAAGAGGGAGGGGTTTAACCTTTACACTGGGAAACACTTCTATGGGCGTCTTAGCATGAGAACTCGCTTCAAACACATTCACAGCACACTGCTTAATCTCACTGATGGATTTTTCTCTGAAATTTGCCATCATTTGTACTGATTGTTTAAAATCAGTGTGGAGATTTTTGCTGAAAACAAACTTAAAACCTTCATCTTCTTCCATTCCGGTTTCATTTCTGTTACCAAAATAAGCTTGGAAGATTCTTTTGTAATAAACTTTTGGATGTTCAGTTTTACCCTGCGTGACCTTGTCTGCAGCTGGGAAACCAGCAGGTCCCGTGCAGGAGTCGTATTCTCTGATCAAAGCTTCACACAGAAGGTTGTAATTCCTTCTCGTTGTATCTGGTAGACGCTCGATGAAGGTGAACACCTCTCTGTCCGAAGTGAGCCGTATCAGACTGATCTTATCCTCTACCGTAGCATTAGGATAAGATCTCAATCTGAACTCCAGATCTTTGAGGTACGCTTTTGTTCCAGATGATCCCATCGGTCCAGGCACAAAGCGTTGTACATATTTTGAGATTTTCTGCAAATCATCCATTGAAGGAGACAGTATCAACGGTCTCTCTTGTGTGTGTGATGGTGCAGATTGGTCAAGGACTGCCCCTACCGCCCAAGATGGGGGTGGGGGTGGCTGATAAGGTTTGGGAGGAAGAGGTGCATATCGGTGCAGGTCTGTCCCTACCACCCGTGATGGGGGTGGAGGTGGCTGCATGGTGTCAGGAGGAAGAGGTGCATATTGGTGCAGGTCTGTCCCTACCGCCCATGATGGGGGTCGGGGTGGCGGCATAGTGTCAGGAGGAAGAGATACATATCGGTGCAGGTCTATCTGGGGTGGTTGTGGCTGACCCGGGCCCTGATACTGTTCGTCTCTGAGTCTCAGACCAGCTCGCCCCATTTCAGAAATCTGGTTTGTAGCTGTAGCTAGTTTCTCCTCACAAGCTGTCAGGCGCTCCTGTGTTGTCTGACATTCACTTTTTAAATTCAGCCATTGTCGGAGTATTTTCGCCTTTTCTGCCTTGCAAGCGTACAGCTCCTTTAATGCGACCTGCAACTGTGCTTGTACCACATCGTTATCTGCACACGAGGCTCGGTACGCTTGTTCTTTATCCCTAATCCTCTCCTCATATGATTGAGCCTGTTCTGACAGCTCAGTCTTTAAGAGGTCCCTATCAGTCTGAAATTGTTGTTTCTGCAAATCAGATTCATTCATCAATTCGTCACACCTCTCCTTTTTTGATTCATATCCGTTGAACAGCATGACATTTTGTTCAACCAGATGGTCCAATTCCGCTTTCAGAAGCAGAGAAATTTTTGCTAACCGTTCACGGCTCGATTTTGTGTCCTCTGACACTTTAGCTGCTTTTGCCAACCTCTGCAGTTCCTCATCTCTTTGATTGTCATCAAGGTCTTGTAATTGCTCTAATTGTTTACCAATAATTGAATTTGTTAAAATATGTAAAGCCGCTTGGACGGCATCTCTGGAATGCAAGGGGTCAGGGTTTCCTTCTTCGTCCGCCATTATCTGCTATTTAGAAATTAAATAGGAGATGTAAATGTTTAGGTGGTAAAATAAAATCAGAAGAGTTTCTCTCTACTGATGTATTTACTCTTATTTAGTGATTTATCAATTAAACGTGCGTTATCTTTTTAGCAAGTGAGTAAACTTTTTCCAACTTTGTGAATATCTGTAACTGTTTCTATTTTTAAAAAGTTTGCTTTAATTTTTATTTTGTACCTTTTTCTTAAGGAATTATCAGTGAATAAAAATGTGTTCGGTAAATGCTCTTTGCATAAATACCTTTATAACTTTTAAAATGCAAGATAACAGTGATTATTCAGCTTTGAAGAACGTTTATTAACTCAAAAATGCCTTTTAAAAGAAAATACGTTTAATTTCACTAAAATAACCTAAAAAGCGAAGTGAAAACCTGTGATCTCACGTTTATCCAGAAGGTGTCAGTACAACCTTATTAATTTTAACTCAGACACTGTTAGTGTTGTCCAGTAGGGGAGCTATAACTTCCTGTGGCGTCCGGTCGTTAGCTGTTAGCTAAAAATTAGCATCGGCTAGACTCGGATAAAACCAACATTTCTGAATGGATTTTTTACACAAGCGTGGCAAAACTTTAGCAATTAGACTTCGAAGAACCTAAACAGCGTTTCAGAACACAGCTTTAAAGTGCTTTTCAGCTTTAAAAAGCAGATTTTATTCCCTATGAAAACGAGTTTCCATTTCCGGGTCACGTGACTGAAATCACCAATTACAGAGCAACACGGGGGTGAGAGGAAATGACGTAGACACGTCATTCAACTTCTCAGCGTATCAGAGCGCTCCACAGCAGCAAAATTCCACCAATCACAAAACGTTTCAGCAACTAGCATGATAGATTAGCATGAAATAAGTTCGTCAACTTTTCGTCTTTTAAACTGTCAAAATGCACTTTTTCTGTTAAAAACTGTAACGAATCAACACTGAGCTGCACGGAGTCTGCTACTCCGGTCTCAAAAACGTCTTTCTAGCTATTTAAACAACTCGTCCGAACCTTTTTCAGAACCGAGCCGGTCCAGAACCGCGTCTGGACCGTCTTTAAACAGAATGAAGCGTTTTTACCCAAAACCCAGCTTTTAGTTACCATAACAGGCGTACAATTTCAGCTTTCTTAAAGACTCAATGACACTATTTCAGCTTTCTGTGAGCTCCCAAGCATCACAGCCTAACACGCTTAAAACATGCAGCGTTTTGACTTCAAAGCGGCGCAGCTTGAGCTGCGTTTCAGCACAGCTGATAAACTGTTACTTTTCTTCATGCCAACATGTAAAAACAATCTTTACACGAATACACAGTCATTTATGAACCGTCACGGGCCACCAAATGTAGTATGACATATGCTGGATATATTCATACATTTTTCACGAGTTCTTCATCTTTCTGACTGTGTAAATGTCGTGTATCGAGTTTAACAGAAATGTAACGAGAGACGTTATTTATCTTTGACCCATCAAATGAATGCGGTCATTTATTTGCAGAATCAAAGTTTAACATCAAACATTTACATTAATTTGGCAAAATATGAAAACAATAACAATGGCAAGTTCACAGAAAGTGGACAATACGGCGATTGTCCTCACTTCTCAGCAGAACAACAGACATCAATCACACGGCGGTGATTGAGAACTTTGCTTCAGATATTTCTAAAATATCTGTAATGATTTTAGGAGAAAGGAGAGTTTAAGATGGAAAATGGAGATTTATCTTACAGAGAGATGTGTGAGGGAGTTTATCTGTGGGACCAGAACAACACGCTCTTTGGGGAATCAGCTTGGCCACGGTACACTTGGTCGAAATAGAACCTTCTACCTGGTTGACGATAAAATCAGCGTCGGCGTAGGGTTCCTTTCTGACTCTTTCAGCGTCTCCATGAGGACAGCCAAACCCTTAGAGAGTCGTGCGAGGTTATCCAAACAGAAGTTATAATTCCCCAAAATCCTCTCTGCATCCTGGATCGTCAGAATTCTGAACTCCTTCAGAACTCTCTTCAGAGAGTTAAACTCTGGAACTCTTCTCCATGAGCTGCATCAGAGAGTTTTTCATCTCTCTTCTCCAGGAGAACTGTCACTCTTTGTAACTCTTTAACTCTTAACTCTTTAACTCTTTTTTCCTTTAACTCTAGCGAGAACCGGGAAGTTGCCACATTTAAATGAGCTGACTTCCGGTTCATTTTAGAGCTTTCTGATTGGTGGATGGACCAGATCAGAGGTGTGGTTTGTGATGTAAGGTGTTATCAAAGTCAAGGGCAGAGAATGACATTGTTTAAAAACAGACAGAAAGATTATTGGAGAAAACGAGACTTCGTGGAGCCTCTACTCTGATTATCTGCTGT
>NW_023621907.1:0-5099 GCF_014905685.2 Nematolebias whitei
ATTAAGGAGCTTGAGGAGAGAGAGGAGTGCAGGGCAGGATCCCAACAGTACCCCCCCCTCAAGAATCGCCTCTTGGCGACCTGAGACGTTTCTCGGGGTGTGCTCTGAAGAACGAAGTGACGAGACTGGCGTCCAAGATGAAGGACCGAGGAATCCATGATCGTTCCTCTGGCCCATAACCTTCCCAGTCGACCAGATACTGGAAACCCCGCCCACGGCGCCGTACGTCCAGGATACGGCGGACCGTGAAGGCAGGGTGATTGTCGATGAGACGGGGGGGGCGGAGGGAGGTCGGCCGGAGGGCACAGAGGACTGTCTGTAACTGGCTTGATTTGGGACACGTGGAAGGTGGGATGAATCTTCATGGATGATGGTAGTTGGAGTCTGACAGCTGTGGGATTAATGATGCGGACGATGGGGAATGGTCCAATGAAACGAGGGGCCAACTTACGTGGGGTGTCTCGCAGTTGAATATGGCACGTGGAGAGCCATACTCTTTGTCCAACCCTGTAGGATGGGGCTGCGGAGCGATGACGGTCTGCAAGGGCCTTGTTCTGCGTGGCTGTACGGAGCAGGGCGAGTTTGGTCTGGCGCCAAACCCGACGACAACGTCGAAAATGGTGTTGGACGGACAGGACCGCAATATCCCCTTCTTGGCTTGGAAACAGAGGAGGGGCATAACCTAAAGATGCCTCAAAAGGAGACATGCCTGTAGCGGATGATGTATGCGTGTTGTGAGCATACTCAATCCATACCAGATGTTGGCTCCATGAGGACGGATTGTCCTCCACAACACATCGAAGGGCAGTCTCCAGTTCCTGATTGGTCCGTTCGGCTTGCCCGTTGGATTGGGGGTGGTACCCAGATGTCAAGCTGACAGAGGCCCCTAGAGAATTACAAAAAGACTTCCATACCTGGGATATGAACTGGGGACCTCTGTCAGAAACCACATCGGACGGAATGCCGTGAACCCTGAAGACATGTTGGACCAACAGTTGGGCCGTTTCGAACGCCGAAGGAAGTCTTGAAAGGGGGACGAAATGAGCTGCCTTTGAAAACCTGTCAATCACAGTGAGGATAACGGTGTTGCCATCAGAAGGGGGCAGACCGGTAACAAAATCGAGAGAGATGTGCGACCATGGACGACTAGGAGTGGGCAGAGGCAGCAGCTTACCAGCAGGTGGCCGGTGACCAGTCTTATTTCTGGCACAGGTGGGGCAAGCGGCAACATAACTCTTAATGTCAGCATTTAAGGTAGGCCACCAGAAGTGTCTCTTAGTCAGGGAAATCATACGTGCAAGACCCGGGTGACATGAGAACTTGTGTGTGTGGAGCCAGTCGAGGACCTTCGCTGTGATACTAGCAGGAACGAACATAGTACCAGCGGGGCCTGTTCCTGGGTCAGGGTCTGACCTCTGAGCTTCCAGGATATCCCGTTCGATGGACCAGGTGAGAGTGCCAACCACACAGGATGATGGTAGTACGTGTGGTTCCTGTGTGGTGTCCTCCGGTGGTGAGAACTGTCGTGAGAGAGCGTCGGGCTTCGTATTCTTGGATCCGGGTCTGAAAGTCAGTGTAAAATTGAATCTTGTAAAAAATAAAGACCATCTTGCCTGTCTTGGGTTCAACCGTCTGGCATCGCGAAGGTACGTGAGGTTTTTGTGGTCCGTCCAAATGAGAAATGGAGTGTCCGTGCCCTCCAACCAATGTCTCCATTCTTCCAGGGCCAGTTTCACGGCCAGAAGCTCACGGTTCCCTACGTCGTAGTTCTTTTCTGCGGGGGAAAGGCGCCGAGAGAAAAACGCACAGGGATGTACCTTGTTATCAGGAGATGCTCTCTGCGATAGGACAGCTCCTACTCCAGTGTCGGATGCATCCACCTCCAGGATGAATTGTTTCTTGGGATCTGGGTGACACAATACAGGGGTAGATGAAAAAAGCGTTTTAAGCTCACCAAAAGCCTTGTCCGCCTCCTGAGTCCACTTAAAAGTCCTAAGAGTAGACGTTAATTGTGTGAGGGGGGCAGCGATCCTGCTATAGTTCTTAATAAAGCGGCGGTAGAAATTGGCGAAGCCCAGGAATCGCTGAAGTTGTTTCCTCGTTTCCGGCGTTGGCCACTCCACCACTGCCTTAGTCTTTTCAGGGTCTGTGCGGTAGTGTCCCCCTTCAAAAATGAAGCCCAAAAATGGAACAGATTTTGCATGAAATTCACATTTCTCTGCTTTGACATAAAGTTGGTTCTCGTAGAGACGTTGGAGAACCGTTCTGACATGATGAACATGTTGTTCCTCATCTTGTGAGTATATAAGGATGTCGTCCAAATACACAAAAAGGAACTTGTTCAAAAAATCTCTCAGAACGTCATTAACTAGAGTCTGAAATATTGCGGGGGCGTTAGTGAGGCCAAAAGGCATAACAAGGTACTCAAAATGTCCTAAGGGAGTCTTAAATGCCGTCTTCCATTCGTCACCCTCTCGTATACGAACGAGATGATAAGCGTTACGGAGATCTAATTTAGAGAATATCTTAGCGTGGTGCAACTGCTCATGGATGGAGTCGATGAGGGGTAGCGGATATTTGTTTTTTATAGTAATTTGATTTAATCCTCTGTAGTCGATGCAAGGGCGCAAAGTCTTATCCTTTTTAGCCACGAAGAAGAACCCTGCTCCAACTGGAGAGGTAGAGGGGCGAATTATACCTGAGTCTAAGGATTCCGAAATGTACTCCTGCATGGAGTCTCGTTCAGGACCAGAAAGATTATACAGGCGACTAGAGGGAAGAGGTGCCCCTGGTAACAGCTCGATAGCACAGTCATAAGGTCGATGTGCAGGTAAGGATGAGGCCTTTAGTTTACTAAACACAGGAGCTAAGTCATGGTACATCTTAGGAATCTTAGACAGATCAATAGACTCAGAGGAATTGCTGCGTTTTAATGTGGAAGGAATTGCAGTTCTTAAACAGTTCATGAGGCATTGTGGGCTCCATTGTTCTATTCTTTTTAATCTCCAATTAATGACTGGGTTATGTTTGTTCAGCCAAGGGAAACCTAAAATGAGCTGAGACACATGAGATTGAAAAACAAAAAACTCACAATATTCGTGATGGTTCCCGGAGATCATGAGGTGCAGGGGCCCGGTCTTAGTGTGGATGGAGGCGAGTTTTTGTCCAGTGAGGCCCTCCATAGATAAAGGCGTGGAAAGGGTCTGAGTGGGGATGGATAGGAGATCCACTAGGTCTTAGCTGATGAGGTTCTGTTCTGCTCCAGAATCCACCAGGGCGGCAACAGACTTCTTTTCAAGACCCACGATGATGGTAGTGTTGATCTCCAGATGAGAAACAGGAGAAGAAGAAGTAGTAGTTCTCACCAATATCTCCTGCTTTATTGGTGAGATGTGTCGTTTCCCAACAACGGGCATTGAGCAATAAAATGTCCCTGTTGGCCACAATAAATGCACGCTCTGTGTCTTCTCCTCCTCTGTTTCTCCTCGGCGGACAGACGAGTGTGGCCCAACTGCATAGGTTCCGGTTCAATATTGGTCTTCTTCTCCAGCGCCCGTGTTGGAGTTGATCTAGGTGTCCAGTTGAACCCGGAAGCAGTGGTACCCTGGGAAATGTAGTCACCTTGATAAGACGTTGGGCGACGTCGTGACGTGTGCGAAGAGCCGGAAGTTGTGGCATGCTGGGAATCGTAGTCTCTCTCCCATCTACGTTCCTGAAGTTGGTTATCGATGCGGGTGGCGAGGTGGATTAGCTCATCCAAACTTAGAGGCTCCTCTTGCGTAGCTAAGCGATCCTTTATGGAGTCAGAGAGCGAGTGGAGGAAAATACCTTGAAGAGCGCTCTCTCCCCATCCGGTTCGGGCGGCGGTGATTCGGAACTCCAAGGCGTGTGCTGTTACCGATCGCCAGCCCTGACGAAGGGTGAGTAGCCTCTTAACTGCTTCAGACTTCTGGAGGGGTTGATCGAATACTCGCACGAAGTCTTCTAAAAAGGAGGAGAAGGTTAGTGTGTCGAGCTGATGAGCTGATAAGTGAGCCTGAGCCCAACGTAGTGCGTCTCCCTTTAATTGGGTAATGAAAAACGATATCTTGGCTGAATCTAGCAAAAAACGACTGGGTGCACTCTGAAAAGTGAGCCTACATTGCAGAACAAAGCCCCCACATAGTTCAGGGTTCCCATCAAATAATTCAGCAGGCTTTAAATTTTGCTCCACAGCGGTTGGTTGAGGAAAGACATGAGTGGGGGAACTAACCTCTGGAGTAGATGTTGTAGCTGGTGGTAGCAGCTGGGCCATCCCTTGTTTGACAGAGAACATCATACTGCCCAGTTCTTGTAAGTTAGATTGGTTAGTCTGCTGTAATGCTACTAAACGCTCGAGAGTTGCTTCATTCCTTTCTACTCTCTGCAACATTGTCTGGAACGTGAGTTGACTCTGCTCAGCTCCTGAATCCTTCGAGGGTACTTGGTGTGGCTGGGACATTCTGTTATGACCGAGGTTGTACCCAGGATGAAGGACCAGAAAACTGAACAGAGACCAGGACTCGAAATACCAAAAAAAACAGTGTTTATTTACAAAAGGTGATAATAAAGGTGATGACGTCTCTGTACAGGTGTCGGGAAATATTTACAATATATATATATATACAGGATCACCTGAGGGGCAGAGGAAGAGGTTAAGGGAAACGCAGGAGGGACTGGGGTAATCTGTGAGGGATCTTTCTTACGTGACGAGAGGTTGAATAGGAAGGGTCCAAAATACGAATCCAGGTTGGAGTGGCAAGTGGTGGAAGGCAAAAAGGCAGCTGCAGGATCACAGGAGGGATTGAGGAGGAACTCAGGAGACTCAGGCAGGTCCGATGACAACACGAAAAACAGGAAGGCTCTGAGAATGCAGAGGAAGACAAAACTTTAGTATAATCACTAGAGAACGCAGTTTGCTGGCTAGAACATCTACTACCATTGGCAGGCAATGTCCCAGCGCCTGTAGAGTGGCTTCTGAGTCTTCTTATACTCCTCCTCAGGTGTGGTGCTGATCAGCTGCAGCTGCTGGTAATTAAGGAGCTTGAGGAGAGAGAGGAGTGCAGGGCAGGATCCCAACA
>NW_023621908.1:0-5098 GCF_014905685.2 Nematolebias whitei
AGCGGTTACTACAGAACTCGGGTGGAGAAATAAGAAAATCACAACAAAAATGGAGGTCCCACCGAGATGTGAAAAATAATTATCCTGCGGATTCTTCCATACTGAACTGACGCGTCATTCATCAAAAGGAGGTAAGCAGAGCCTGTTAAATACGAAATCTGTAAATTGGACTTACGAATAGGCAAATTGTTGCTCAGTGTGGTTGACTCTCAAAAAATAAATAGTTTTAAATAGAGAATTTTATGTCGACTGTAAGAATAAAGATAAAGTAAATAAAACCAGTCCCAGGGAAAACACGCAATTGTCGCGCCAACCAGAATCTGACGAGATTCTGGACCAGAGGAGGTGGGGTTGTAGGATAAAATCATTTATCCGCCGCTACCTCTGTAACTCTGAGACAGAGTTGAACTGTAAACTCGTTAGGGTGGTGTCTAACTTAAAACAGTGTTAATTTAAGCTTACTTAAAAATTGGAAGTTCATTAAGTGAGTACGGGACTTGGGTGAGATATTAATTAATTAAATACGACGCACGCACCGAATAGATTAAAATAAAATCAGAACTAATAATTAGATTTGTTGAATAAAATAATTTATGACCTGTGGTGGAATAGAGAGGTCACGGGTTCACAAGTATTGCTGTCTTCTAGGATATTAAAAGGGAGTCAACACATTTTGTCTTAAAAAAAAAAAAAAAAAAAAAAAAAAAACATTTTCAAGGGTGACCATTGTGAAATATTTCTGGCGTCTGTGACTTGCGTGTAAGTTGATAATGTGGTCAGTATTTTGTTTGTCTATTCTGTGTTTGTGTTTTTGTCAAATATAAGACCACAGTGTGAATGTGTACAAAAGAAGAAGAAAAAATAAAAAAGTTCCAGAATTTTCCAGTGACAATAAAAAAAAAACGTGTGCTGTGTGGTTGGATTTCTTGTGAGAATGGACACAGAGGTGCAGCGTGTAATGTTACAAAAATGTGAGCAGGAAAGTTTTAAACCGGTAAAAGAGCAATTAGAAATAGTGAGACAAGCTCTCGAGCTGCTGCACTATGATAAAAAGTTAAAAAAGGCTCTCGTGCAAAAATTACAAAAAATAGAAAATAATGCAGAAGAGAAACAAGATGTGATATCTTTGATGTGGGATAAAATTAAAGAGTGCTCAAGTGATGAGGATAAATTTGACAAGAAAAAGAGAGAAGCAAATGCCTTGCATAAGAATAAATACAGAAAGTTGATGAGAGAAGTGATTTATGAAAGAAAAGAGTGGTTGAAATTGGTTTTTGTAGCACAAGGTTCATATCATTTGTTGAGAACTCAGCAGCTGGTAGAACAGCCTATGAAAAAGGTGGAGGAAATGGGTAGTTCAGATCCCCCTCCTTACAACCGGAGTGGCAATCAGTCAGCACCTCCCCCCACAGGAATGTACCCCATATATCACCTACAAGAGGGAACGTTGCAAGTGGAGGGGGTTAATGACACCCCCTCGCAGCAGATGGGAGAGTCATTAGACCCAGTTAAAACAAAACTATTTGCGGCACCAGGAAAGAAGACACAGTCCATCACTAAACCATTCCAAACAGAGGGGGAAGGGAACATAAACAGCACACAACAATGGGTGATTAAGGATGGGTGGAGTCAGTCTGTTAATCCCTCAGGACACCCTGATTTGCACACTTCTTCAATCCTTGCATCCTCAGCACCTCCCTCTGACAGCTTTCATGATGGAGAGGACCTGATTGTGGGTTTGCAGGGTTGGAGGAATCGTGCAGGATTGTCTCAAAACCCACTCACCTGTACTCACCAATTGCCTGCCCCGTCTCAGACACATGTACAGAATCCTTTTTGGCCACAAGCAATACGAATTACTTCTGATTTGTCGGCAGCTCTTCCACCACCAGATCACGCTTCTAACCCTGTTGAAAGCGTGGATCCATTGTTAAGTACTGGTTCATTTCCTCTTCTGCAGGCAGGAAATCAGATACGTTATAAACCTCTTGCGTTAGGTGATGTGCAGGCGTTAGTAGACAAACTCCCTCCCCTCACAGAAGGAGGAAGTAAGTGGTTAAACGTAGTGGACTCCTTAACTAAAGGTATTAATTTAGCTGTGGGAGACATGAGGGCACTATTGGGAAGGTGTGTAACTTCTACTAGGATGGATGAGATAGAGAGGGCTGCTGGGTGGAATCGTAACATACCTGACTCAACTTGCATGTTGTTGGAGTATCAGAGACTTGCCGCCGCTCTCAGACAGGCTTATCCCCTTCCAGAAGGTACAGGGGTTCCTAAGTTCACCTGGAAGCCTGGTCAAAACCCCACTACATATTTAGATGTGTGTAAACAAGATTGGTATGACAGAACTTACTGCCATGCTCAAGGGGAAAATCAAAAGTATTTTTTTAGACAAGCAATATTGGATGGTGTGCCCGCAGCAGTCAGTAAGGCAATGAAACTTAACCCTGATTTACCCACAGCAGATGCTGCTCAGTGGGAACGGCATCTTATTCATCATCTGCAATGTGTGGCTGATGAGGAGACTAAAACTTCCTCTGAACTGAAAGATATGCAAACGCAGCTCTTAAAGTTACAATTGAAACAGGCTAGGGATGTAGTTCAAACTAAGAAAGATTCAAAACAGATGGTACAAGCTGACACTGTGTTTCAGTGTTCTGATGCTGCTTATCAGTGTCCTGTAACTGCCCCGAGACCCCCCTCTTTCTCCCCACTGCCCTCTTGACCGTCCCCGAGGGTATACAACAGGAAGCGGGGGTTGGGCAGAGGTGTCGGTCGGGGTTACACGCAGGGAGGCAGAGCAACAGATGTTTGCCGTTACTGTCACAGACCGGGTCATTGGGCAAGAGATTGTTATCACAAGCAGGCCAACGCCCAAAGAGGAGGAGCACATCACTACTCAGCTCCCAACCACCAGATGGCGCCACCGGCACCTACCTCTGGCCAGCAGGATCCATCTTGGGCGCCACCAGGTGGATACTACCAGCAATGACACACCCCACAGAGTAATCACACCATAGGGGGAGGAGCAGACCCTATGGTGAAAATGAGGGTCATGAATAAAGATCTATCATTCCTCGTGGACACTGGAGCTACTTATTCAACCCTCAATGAGCAGGGATTTGATGAACATGCCAGTGCTGACACGGTGTCTGTGATCGGTTTCGCTGGGGTGCAACAAAAACTGTCTCTAACTGAACCTCTCGTAGTAACAGCAGGACTTCAAACAGTGACACATCCATTTGTTTTGTCCACACGTGTACCTGTCAACCTGCTTGGAAGAGACTTGTTAAAGAAACTTGGTGCAACAATAATGTGTGAACAAACTGGTTTACGTGTTACCTTACCAAGTGGTGTGACCTGGACTTGTTCTGCTTCTTCCTCCTCTTTGTCATCACAGTGCTTGGTACAGCCGATACATGAGGAAGTAGCTGACATTTACTGGGCGTTGCTGCGCCCAGAGACACCTGAACACACAGGACTTTACTCTGCTTACTTGTTGTGGAAGCCATGGCTTGATGCTCTGCGTCCCTATGTCCCACCTCTAGATCCTTTACATGTAACTCTTTTTTATGACCGTGATTCTGACGATTGTTACAGGGAGCATTTTGCTCAGCACTTGCAGGACACTGAGTGGCCATTAATATCAGACCGGCTCATAGTTGGTCCACAAGGCGTAGCTTCTCACGTCAACCTCACACCATCTCAACTGGAGTGGTACATGATGTCGTCTGAAGCGATCCCACACGTCTCGTTAGCTTTAGCTCCCACACATCAAGCTAAAGATTTGGGCCCAATGGTGAAAGCTGCTGTCTCTGCCACTGATTGGGTCCCAACACAAATACCTCAGCTCGCTTACTCGTCATCAACCGACTGTTATAGCATTGACTTAGCCGTACATGATGTAGGTAAGCTAGAACATGAGGTGATCTCCAGAGACCATGGCAGAGAAAAAACTGATCATTCAGATGTTCCTCAGATGTTAGACACACTTCCTGCATCTCTCTGGTCTCAGGGACCTGAGGATGTAGGTCATGTTAAATGTCTCCCAATCTCTTTTGAACTGACCCACAACGAACCTATATGGTTGTATCAGTATTCTCATAGACCTGAAGCTGAACAAGGTTTGACTGACACGGTCCAAGGGTTGCTGAAAGCAGGGGTCCTCGAACACTCACATTCAGACTGGAATACTCCCATTCTACCTGTTGAGAAGGCGGGGACTGGAAAGTACAGAATGGTACATGATCTTAGGTCGATCAATGCCATACTTAAGACACCTACGTCACCAGTACCAAATCCATATGTTGCACTGACCCAACTGACACCAAACCAGAAGTGGATGACCTGCATTGATTTGGCTAACGCCTTTTATTGCCTGCCCTTATCAGAGGACCTGCGTGACATTTTCTCATTCACATTTAACGGTTGTCAGTATAGATACACTCGCTTGCCTCAGGGTTTTGCATTATCGCCAGGCATTTTCAATCATGTTTTAAAGAACATTCTTGAACAGCTTCCACTCCCCAGAGGCACCACTTTGGTTCAATATGTTGATGATTTGTTGATAGCCTCTGAAACAGTACATGACTGTCTTACAGCCACTCAGGCTGTCCTGCTTCACCTGCATGATGCAGGTTTTAAAGTTAGTAAATCTAAACTTCAAGCAGTTCGTACACAAGTCTCTTTCCTCGGTAGGATGGTCTCTGCTAAAGGTACAACACTATCGCCAGAACACAGGGCGTCTATACTACATCATCCAAAACCCACCACTGTACAAGACATGTTATCCTTTTTAGGTTTAACTGGGTACAGCAGACACTATATACCTGATTATAGTGAACTCACCACTCCACTCAGACAGATGGTAAAAGATCAAGGTAACAGAAACCTGAAAGCAACACTTGTGTGGAACACAGATGCAGAACATGTGTTTATTAAACTGAAGCAACTCTTGTCCAGAGCAGCTGATTTGGCTCTGCCTGACTACTCCGCCCCGTTTTTTCTTGATGTTTCTGAAGCAGAAAACACTGTTAATGGTGTTCTGTTTCAGAAAAAGGGGGGTGGTAGACAGGTGTTGATGTACGCAAGTGTG
>NW_023621909.1:0-5098 GCF_014905685.2 Nematolebias whitei
TGTAGACCAGTGGACTGTCAGTCTGTCCAACACGCAGACCAGTGTACTGTCAGTCTGTCCTACATGTAGACCAGTGGACTGTCAGTCTGTCCAACATGGATCTGATGTTTGGCTCCATGATTTCAGTCTGATGTGTCATTCAGATATTTTTCTGTTCCAGCTGCTGGAGGACAACATGGTCACTTTTGTGAAGAACGAGCTGAAGAAGATCCAGAAGGTTCTGAGCCCAGATTACCCAGAATGCTTAGAGAGTCAGAGGGAGGATGAGGAGGTGTTGGAGGGTGATGATGAAGAGCAGAGGAGGAGCAGAGAGGCATTGATGAAGATCACAGTTTACTTCCTGAGGAGGATGAAGCAGGAGGAGCTGGTTGACCGTCTGCAGAGCAGTAAGAGGATTTTTGTAAACATTTAACTTGATGGATAATTAAACCAAATTGTTAAAAATCAGGATGTTAAAAAGAGCTATTGAAGTACTAATTGCCTAAAAGATTATATCTCAATAATAATAACTTTATTTCCTTGTTCAAAACTTCAACAGCCCTTTGTCAACGTAACCTTAAAAGTTGTGTGAAGAAGAGGTTCCAGTGTGTGTTTGAGGGGATTGCTAAAGCAGGAAACCCAACCCTTCTGAATGAGATCTACACAGAGCTCTACATCACAGAGGGAGGGACTGGAGAGGTCAATGATGAACATGAGGTCAGACAGATTGAAACAGCATCCAGGAAACCACACACACCAGAAACAACCATCAGACAAGAAGACATCTTTAAACTCCCACCTGGAAGACATGAACCAGTCAGAACAGTGATGACAAAGGGAGTGGCTGGCATTGGGAAAACAGTCTTAACACAGAAGTTCACTCTGGACTGGGCTGAAGACAAAGCCAACCAGGACATCCACTTCATGTTTCCATTCACTTTCAGAGAGCTGAACGTGCTGAAAGAGAAGAAGTTCAGCTTGGTGGAACTTGTTCATCACTTCTTTACTGAAACCAAAGAAATGTGCAGCTTTGAAGACTTCCAGCTTGTGTTCATCTTTGATGGTCTGGATGAGTGTCGACTTCCTCTGGACTTCCACAACAATCAGATCCTGACTGATGTTACAGAGTCCACCTCAGTGGATGTGCTGCTGACAAACCTCATCAGGGGGAAACTGCTTCCCTCTGCTCGCCTCTGGATAACCACACGACCTGCAGCAGCCAATCAGATCCCTGCTGAGTGTGTTGGCATGGTGACAGAGGTCAGAGGCTTCACTGACCCACAGAAGGAGGAGTACTTCAGGAAGAGGTTCAGAGATGAGGAGCAGGCCAGCAGGATCATCTCCCACATCAAGACATCACGAAGCCTCCACATCATGTGCCACATCCCAGTCTTCTGCTGGATCACTGCTACAGTTCTGGAGGACGTGTTGAAAAGCAGAGAGGGAGGAGAGCTGCCCAACACCCTGACTGAGATGTACATCCACTTCCTGCTGGTTCACACCAAAGTCAAGAAGGTCAAGTATGATGGAGGAGCTGAGACAGATCCACTCTGGAGTCCAGAGAGCAGGAAGATGATTGAGTCTCTGGGAAAAGTGGCTTTTGAGCAGCTGCAGAAAGGAAACCTGATCTTCTATGAATCAGACCTGACAGAGTGTGGCATCGATATCAGAGCAGCCTCAGTGTACTCAGGAGTGTTCACACAGATCTTTAAAGAGGAGAGAGGCCTGTACCAGGACAAGGTGTTCTGCTTCGTCCATCTGAGTGTTCAGGAGTTTCTGGCTGCTCTTCACGTCCATCTGACCTTCATCAACTCTGGACTCAATTTGATGGGAGGAGATGAATTATCCAAGAATCCTGGAAAAAATGATCTAAATTATCTCCATCAGAGTGCTGTGTACCAGGCCTTACAGAGTCCAAATGGACACCTGGACTTGTTCCTCCGGTTCCTCCTGGGTCTTTCACTGCAGACCAATCAGACTCTCCTACGAGGCCTGCTGACACAGACAGGAAGTAGCTCACAGACCAATCAGGAAACAGTCCAGTACATCAAGAATCAGATCAGTGAGAATCTGTCTGCAGAGAAAAGCATCAATCTGTTCCACTGTCTGAATGAACTGAATGATGGTTCTCTAGTGGAGGAGATCCAACAGTCTCTGAGTTCAGGAAGTCTCTCCACAGATGAACTGTCTCCTGCTCACTGGTCAGCTCTGGTCTTCATCTTACTGACATCAGGAAAAATTCTGGATGATTTCAACCCAAAGAAATATTCTAATGACTGGAAGTCTATTCAGAGGCTGCTGCCAGTGGTCAAAGTTTCCAAAAAAGCCAAGTAAGTACTAAAATATTAAAATATTTCTAAATAAGTAACATTTAAATAAACTTTGTAATGTGATGACAAATGGATCCACTTCTGAATCAGAACTTTGACTTTATAAAACATGACTCTTTGATGCTTCATGTGATATTTATGCTAATAAATAACCAGAGATATTTTTGTCAATTACTACAGAGTGAACAAACAACATGTGGATGTTTATCAAATATTGTTTTATAGAGTTGTAATAAAAGTTTTGACATTCGAGCTGTTTGAAGATGCAACAATTCACTTCAGTTTTAGCTGTTTAAACTAGCCGTTAGCTCCTCAGTCCTATCAAACACAAACTTTAATTCTTCAGTTTGTATCATTCAAACATGTGTCAACATTGGACATGTTCTTATTAAAGACGAAGGTAAATTTGTTGTTATCCTTCCACAATAATCAGAAAAACACAACTGATGGGACTCGAGCCAGAAAGCTCCTGTTTAGTCTCATCAGTTCAAGAAATATTTTCCAGAAACTTTGAGCTTGACAACATGAACTTTAATGAACTCCTGTCTGACTTTTTGTCTTTCTCACAATAATGGAGTCCTCCTGGGTATTCTTCTATGGAACCATGAAGAATTAAAATGTGACGGACGCTGTGATCAGAAAGTGACGCAGCTTTACCTTGGAGTTCATCTTGAATGGTTTGGATGGTTTCCTTGGTTCTTTTTCTACCATCAACACGATCTGTCTGGTCAAACTGGGTTTGCAGTTCCTCTTAAGTTCACAACCTGAGAGGTTGACTATAGTCTCATGAACCTTCTACTTTTGAATCATATTGGCAGCTGTTGTCAGAGGAACATGAAGCTGCTTGGAGGTGCTCTTTTACTCTTTGTTTCCTTTAAACAGGTTGAATGTCTAATGAAAAACATCGTAGAGAACCTGTGATACTGAATAAAGTCAAACAGTTTTAAAGTTGACTATCATGATTATTACACTATTTAAAGGAAATATCTCACTGAGCTGAGATCAGTTGGCAAACAGCATTCATGATGGAGTCTCCCAAATGTCTCAACTTCCTGTTATGAGTTTTTTGTTTATCATTTAAAAAATTATTCAACTATTTTTGTCTCATAATCGTCACAGAGTCGTTGTGGTTCTCTCCAACTTTCTGTATTTTCCTGACTTTCCTTCTCTGCATCCTTCGTCTCTGATCATTCATCTCTTTAAGTTTGTGCTGCATCTCACTGATGATGTTACCACTGTGGTGAAACTTAACTAAAAGAAAGTTAGAACATCCATCCATCCATCCATTATCTTTTACCCGTTTATTCCATTATGGGTCACGGGGGTCGCTGGTGCCCATGTCCAGCAATCACTGTGCGAGGGGCGGGGTACACCCTGGACAGGTCGCAAGTCCATCACAGGGCCACATAGAGACAAACGAGACAAACAACCATTCACTCTCTCACTCACACCTAGGGACAATTTAGAGTTACCAATCAGCCTAACATGCATGTTTTTGGTCTGTGGGAGGAAACCGGAGTACCCGGAGAAAACCCACGCATGCACCGAGAGAACATGCAGACTCCACCCAGAAGGCCCCTGGACCGTGGTTTGAACCAGGGACCTGCTCGCTGAGAGGCAGCAGCTCTACCAGTTGCGCCACCGTGCTGCCCGAAAGTTAGAACAAAATAACTAAAAGTATCCAAATGCTTTCTGAAAGCAAAATATTTTCATGGCTATCCAACAACTCTGTCAGGTCATCTGGACAGATTATTTTTATTGAGACGTTTCGCCCTCTATCCAGAGGGCTTCATCAGTCTCAGGAGTTCCAGTAAACTGTTTTTCCACCAAGCAGTAAACTTCTTACATGGACCAACCAGTTTGATTGAGCCAAGAAGGTTTGACTGATGAAGCCCTCTGGATAGAGGACAAGCGTCTCTATAAAAAAGAATCTGTCCAGATGACCTGACTGAGAAATTTTGGATTTGATACCTGGAAGATTGAGCAGGAACTTTTTGTATTCATGGCTAGTTTGTAACAAAATGATAGTTCAAAGTTAAAAGATGGACAGGAAGTCTGCTGTAAAGTAGGAAATCTGTAGCTAGAAGCTAAAAGTATTTACAGATTAGATAAACTTCAGCTTATAGCAGCAAAAGTTGCTAAATTTAACAAAAGACTAACTTGAAGCAGGACAGTAACAAAAAGCTAAATGTAGGAGAATATTAGCCTAAAGCTACAAGTGTCTAAAGGATAGATAAAAGTAAAAGTAGCCAAAATCTATCTAAATATTGCAACAAGCCTGTTTGGAGCAAAAAATAAAAAAGTTAAGTTTTAAGTAGCATCAAAAGACAAAACCAGAGAAGGTATGCTGAAGCAGATTTCAAAAAGAACAATATTTTTCAGAACTTGAAACCAAATCAATGTTTGTCAATGTGGAAAAAGTTTGTAATTATAATCAAATATTTTCAAAGTACTGAAAATACCAAAAGTAAGTATTTGGGTCATAACACCTGTATACAAAAACTGAATGTTGTTGTGGTTAAAACTTCACAAAATATGTAGAAGATTCAAAAACTGTACAGAAAAATAAAAAAGGACAAAAACGTGTGAATGCTGTTTCAACATTCAGACATTTTTTAATTCTTCCTTATGACAATCTCTCCTGACACTAAACTGTTGAGCAGGTCAGACATGTTAACACAAGGCCCGTGGACCTGGGACACCGTTCATTCAACCTTTATTTATACTGGTCAGTCCCAGTGAGCCTTGGGGACCAGAACATCCAGCCAGGTCACAGAACTTTGTGCTCG
>NW_023621910.1:0-5098 GCF_014905685.2 Nematolebias whitei
ATATAAGTAACTAAAGTATTTGCTGGCATCCTAATAAATTACTATAATGAACTGAACAAACAGATTGATGGATATTTAATTGTGTTTCGTCTACAGTAAAAATACAAAGATCTCCATTTATTTAAATTTTTATTGTATTTTTTTTTTATTCAAGATCAGCCTTAAACTTCTAATTCATCTTGTTATCAGAAAAACTTCCCATATCCTGATGCATGCTCAATAATCCAGGTAGAAAAATCTAAAATGTCTAAAATTGAATGTCCAGAGGACCAGATTTAACTTTTTTAGATTTAAATACTTCCCATATTTTTGTAAAATACACTAGTTTGAAGGCTCATAATGTAGAAAAATGGACTTTCTGTTCTTCTGCCTCAAATGTTTTCAAATTATTCACTTTATGCTGGATTTGAAAAAAATAAAATAGAGAAGAGCAGGAAGTTAAAATGAAGTGGCTGGCAAACCAAAAATACAAACTGATGAAATTGTACATAATTAGAATCATCTGACAGGAAAGTTTTACTCACACACTGCTAAAACCTGGACAGGAAAACAGCTAAAGGAAGCTGATGTTACTGTATCATAAATTACGTTGTTGTATTATAAAACAAAGTGTAAGCTAAAAATCTTGACGTTTGTAACAACTCGAGGTGAAAACTGAAGAAATGTTTTATTTTATTTTATTAATTATACACAAGGGCACTGCATAAACTGTTAACATCCCTCCGCTCTGATGAACTGCATCAGTTCTATCATCTGCTCAGGCATGGATCGCAGGAATCGTAACGTCAAGCCCACCGCTGGGTCCTAATCTGCTTCACCACACTGGGTGACACGTTTGAGATATTTCTGAACATTTGGAGCGGCGCTAGCAAGCTAATGAGCGAGCAGCTGATGAGCCAGTGTTGTTAAGAGGAATTGAGAACGGATTAGAGTGTTAGGGATGAGCGGATACATACTGTAGGGCACGCATTCGTACTGGACTTCCAAGTATTTGTAGGTTCCGGGGCAGGGATCTGGAAACACGTCGGGTCCGGCCACAACAGCGCACTGAGTCCTGTTGTTACACCTGAGAAACAGAGATGGGTTTGGTTAAATAAATGACAAGTGCAACATTCTACAGCAAACAGCGCACAATGTGAAGATATCTAAGATGGCGTTAATGAAGATAGAAACATTTGTTTATTGAGCAAAGATCATGATGACTACAAACCTTTGGAGCAAAGGCGTCTTCCTTTAAGTGTAATCAAATCAAAGCAGAATTTTTGTATTTGGACACATTTTTCCACTTTTTTTATACATTCTGACTACTGCGATTTATACACTGAAGCAACTTATTTATTTTTTTTCCCCATATTTATCAACCAATTTTTGGCTGAGATATGACCGTTTTCATTCATTCTGACATTGAAAATAGTGAACACTACCATTTTCAGCTGCTAGATGGCACTCGAGTAGTATGGCATGCCATTGTGTCATGTAATAGGTAAATGTGGCTATTATTGACACAACCGGCTTGCTATAAAAAGCCACCTTCATCCAGCTTCGGGATAATGCCTGGAGCAACCATCAAATCATCTTCATTTCGCCGTGTCGCCCCGGCAAAATGTAGCTAATGTGACCACTGAAGTGCATTTATTAAGTAAAAGTTCAACTGAGACACACTGCTATAAAGTCGAGCTAACAAATAGTTGTTTTTAGGTGCTCATCTTGTTAAATTTCGAAGAAAAGCACAGTTAAGGAAAAGTTAAACTGAGACACACCTTTACTATAATTTCGAGCAAACAAATAATCGTTTTAAGTGTTACTCTTGTTAAATTCATGTAAAAGTCCTCCTGTGCACGCTCCGGTCTCTGCCATTTGGCAACAAATCGATTTTTGGAACAACACCCACCCACATTTCCGGGTTGTCAGCAGTGACGCGTAACAAACGCAACGCGTCAGCGGTGACACATAATTGAGGCGACTTATATGACGAAGCAACGTATTTCTGTTTTTTCCACTTTATTAGACATATTTGGACTGACACAACTTATAGGGCAGTTCAATGTGTACGGCGGAAAATACGGTATTTGCTTTGGGCAGAAGGTCTAACTATATTTTATTACATCTGTATCCAAGAAGGGACAGCATATCGTAGTTTTTGTTTAAAAGTGGATCTCACTGGGTTGCATCTGTTGGTACCAAATTACTAACGACATTGGCGAGGGAGATTCGGAAATGTTTTAAAACGAACCAGAGGGTTCACATTTTCCTCACAGGTCGCGGGGACTCGCCCCCATGTTACTGAAATCCAAACTTTGTCTAAAAACTCGAAAGACAAAACATTTGTCAAAATAATCACAGAGTTGTTACGGGTATTTGGAACTTGTCTTGGACACTTTATGCAGTTTCTGAAATTAAAATACTTTTTTGTTGATGTGAATGTGAAATTTTCAGCATTACTGCAAGAAAATTTGCTCCCCCCCCCCCCCCCCCCCCTGCAATTTTAACACCAACTAGTTCCAAACAGTCACAACCCAGTGAGATACTATCCTGTGAGAACTGAGTTTAGAAAATTACTTGTAACAAAAACACATTAACTGGAAAAGAGAAGATGGACAAACACTTGTTTCTAATAAATACACAGAGGTCTAATAACATTTATTTTCAGGTTGAGGAACAAAATATTATCTGTGTTTGAAGTTTGAATCTTGAAGTGGGATGAAGGGAGAATCATAATTTGAAATGGTCCAAACAGCCCATTAGTATTAAGAGTAAAGTAACTGTATGGGCAAAAGCTTACTGTATAATTAAATACATCCATTTGTCCAGCAAAAAATATTGAGACTGAGTCTCTTTATCTTTAGGAAGAATACCTACCATCAAGTACAAGTATTTTAGTTTGGGTGCATGTCAATACTGTGTACTAATACCAAGTAGTTATTGAGTTAGTACATCATTATATAACGGCTTTATAAACGCGTTAATTTTTATTACGAACACTTCAAACTGTCTGGTTCATTAACCTCAGCTGTTTGTCCTAAAATATCTCTAAACTATAGATTTTTGTTTTAAATTTATTGTCCTCCGTTACTTGCAAAGTGGAAGTGGAAATTACATCACAAAGCTTAAGTGTTACTGGTCAAAAGTATCAGGGTATTTCAAGTACAAGTACTTGAGGCTAGTATTGGACCCAATACTAATACCAGTGTTGGTATCGGGACACCACTACTAGAGTATCGCTCGGCCCTTTGTGAATAGCAAGCGACCATCAGGGCACTAACGATCGGTCGTTACAATGATGGTCCTCCTTTTGCTAGTTTTGTATGTCACCAGCAAACTGGTTGGTCCACTTTGAGAAAGTGATGCTTATAAGACTGAGTTTGTTGCAGCTCCTAAGCTGAATAAGCCCTTTGGATAAAAGACGAAACATTTCATTGAAGAAGAATCCGTCCAGAGGACCTGACTCAACCATGTTAAAGACACCACTACTAGTTTTGATTCCACCAGGGACAGGACTAGTATGGGATCGCATTTGCCATTTTCTAAGATTCAGATGACACCAGCAGGGACAAACTCCTCTTTCTGTGCTGAAAAGTCACGGTTCTACCACCGGACCATGTGTAGGCTGCAGTGTTACTACTGCATGATAGATGATGGGGTGGTGTAGAGGAGGAGGGGGGGGGGGAGTAGACATAATCAACTGACTGCAAAATCATCTCCAGCACTGAATGTAGGTCTTCATTAAAGAGCACAATTATGGTGCCAGTGGTGTGGTGCCATTTTCTTTTTGGCAGTCATCAATCAAAGCCCTGCTTCATATGCACAGAGAGCCTCTCGCCTCACATAATAGCAATGCTTATCTCACAACATTAACTCGTGACTGTTTTGACAGGTATCGATTTGTTGGGGCTCTGCATCTCTTTAGGAAAATAAAAAGCAGCACACAAACTTTGGGTTGGTCTGTGCACCCATTACGTACATGAACTTTACTACTATACTATACTTTATACTAACTTTACTACTATAAACTATACTTTTAAGCAAAGTAAAAACGAAAAAGCATTTCCAGTAATGCATTTAAGCAGCAGTTTTCTCAAATGTTGGGGTGGCCATATATGGCAGTGGCCATCTTGGATTCTGACATGGGCCTTGATTTTTAATAATCGTCTTTCTTGTGCCTAGATGCAGCCGCACACCAAAATAGACATGGATACTTCATTTATGTTTCAAGTTATCCAGCTCACATGGACACATTTGGACATATGGGGGTTATTTCCAATTCCCCCTCTTTGCTTTGCGACAGGGGACAATAAAAACCTAATGAGGTAGCAAGAAAATACAAAACTGGTAACTGACAACTATAAAAGGTATGTAGGGACCAAGTGAACAAGAACACAAGAAGATTAACTGGCAACAAATGGTCTGACTGACTGAAGAAAGAGAGCAAACCGAGGGTATAGTTAGAACTGGAAGGAATGATTACTGGTGGAAACAGCTGAGACTAATGAGCATGTGACAAACAGGTGAGAATGGTTAACTGAAGGTAAAAATGACTGAGGGGAAATGGCAGAACTAGTCCCTGATTGGATCAGAATAGGCTCCAGAATGATCGCTCCAAAGCCCCAACTTCCATCCATCCATCCATTATCTTTACCCGCTTATTCCATTTTGTGTCACGGGGGTCGCTGGTGCCCTTGTCCAGCAATCACTGTGCGAGGGGCGGGGTACACCCTGGACGGGTCGCAAGTCCATCACAGGGCCACACAGAGACAAACGAGACAAACAACCATTCACTCTCTCACTCACACCTAGGGACAATTTAGAGTTACCAATCAGCCTAACATGCATGTTTTTGGTCTGTGGGAGGAAACCGGAGTACCCGGAGAAAACCCACGCATGCACGGAGAGAACATGCAAACTCCACCCAGAAGGCCCCTGGACCGGGGTTTGAACCAAGGACCTGCTCGCTGAGAGGCAGCAGCTCTACCAGTTGCGCCACCGTGATGCCCTAGCCCCAACTTCAACCCAGCTAAATATATATATATTTGTAAAGTATGTTTAAAGGCCAGGTCTGTCAGAGTCAGAGTCAGAGTCAGAGTTTCTTTATTGTCATTCG
>NW_023621911.1:0-5098 GCF_014905685.2 Nematolebias whitei
AAAAACAGTCAGAAGGGAAAGGCAGAGTTCATACCGTGAAGTCAGTTGTTCAGCAGAAGTATCCAGTACGTGATCCAAAAAAGAGAGTCAAAAAACAAGAGCATGAGTCGGTACCTGATCAGATGAGCAAAAACAGACGAGGGCTGAGGCAAAAGCGTGGTCGTGGTCAAGGCAAGGGTCATGAACGTGATGAGTCAATCAATGGAATGCTGGAAAGTCTACTGCTGATGAGACAGGATAGAGAATCTGGCCCAGACTGAGAGGAATGAGTGAACTTAAGTACTGACTGGACCAGGTGGTGGAGCTGTGGGATAATGAGCGGTGACAGGTGACATGAGTTGAGTGATTACTGAGTGTGCAGCATGACAGAGGAGCTGACAGAGAGCAGAGCTATGACAGAACCCCCCCCTCAAGGTCCGGCTCCTGAAGGACCACCAGGCTGGAGAGGGTTCAGTCGATGAAAGTCTCTAATGAGGGTTTTGTCCAGAATATTGCGTGAGGGCACCCAGGAACATTCCTCCAGGCCGTACCCCTGCCAGTCTACCAGATACTGGAGTCCTCTCCCCCACCTTCTGGATCGAAGAAGGCGTCGGACCGTGTAGGCTGGGCTCCCCTGAATGAGTCGGGCGGGTGGTGGGAGGTCGGTGGTGGGTCGAAAACGTGGCAGGACAAATGGCTTGAGTCTTGAGACATGAAACGTTGGATGAATGCGCATGGACCTGGGTAACTGTAAGCGAACAGAGACAGGATTGATTATTTTGGTAATCAGAAAAGGACCAATGAAACGTGGTGCTAGTTTCTTAGATTCCACACGGAGAGGAAGGTCCTTGGTGGAGAGCCACGCTTTCTGGCCCACCTTGTACAATGGTTGAGGCGTTCTCCTGCGGTTAGCCCCCCGAACGTACCTTTTGGTGGCCAAAATTAGGGCTCTCCTGGCTTTTCTCCAGACTCGCTGGCAACGTAAAATTGCGAGTCGTGCAGAGGGAACCCGAGCTTCTCTTCCCTGGACTGAAAAAACAGGGGGTTGGAATCCATAGACAACATGAAAGGGTGAAATACCTGATGTAGAGGATGGAAGAGAGTTGATTGCTTGTTCAATCCAAGGGAGGTTGGACGTCCATTTCCTCGGGTCCCCCTCGCAGAGGAGCCGAAGCTTGGTCTCCACCTCCTGGTTGGTACGCTCAGATTGTCCATCCGTTTGGGGATGAAAAACTGACGAGAGGCTGACCGAGATCCCTAGCAGGTTGCAAAACTCCCTCCAGAACTTGGAAATGAATTGGGGACCTCGGTCAGACACAATGTTCTGGGGGAGCCCATGGAGCCTGAAAACCTCCTTGGCCATGATAACGCTGAGCTCCTTGGAAGAAGGTAACTTGGGGAGAGGAACCAGGTGGACCATTTTAGAAAAACGGTCCACAATGGTCAATAACACTGAATTACCTTCAGAAGGGGGTAATCCAGTCACAAAGTCCATAGCAATATGTGACCATGGGCGTGAAGGAATTGGCAGGGGTCGTAGCAGCCCGGCAGGTGGGCGATTGGAAGACTTGGCACGATTGCATTCGGGACATGACTTGACAAAGTGCTTGGTGTCCTCCGTAAGCGTAGCCCACCAGAATCGGGCGCGAATGAGTTGGAGGGTCTTGGTGATTCCTGGGTGACAGAACAACTTTGATGAATGGCATAATTCAAGAACCTCTTTTACCTTTTGATTGGGGACAAACAGGCGCCCCCTAGGACAGGTGGGTGGACGTGGCTCGGAGAGTTGGACTTGTTGGAGATCGAATTCTAATTGAGTCAAAGAAAGACGTACGGTCTCAGGCAGGATGAACTCGACCTCTTCTGAGGGCCCTTCCTTGACCTCAAAGACCCGGGACAGGGCATCCGGCTTGGCATTCTTGGGCCCGGGTCTGTAAGAGAGGGTGAAACTGAACCGAGAGAAAAACATAGCCCACCTGGCCTGACGGGGATTGAGTCTCTTTGCTGTGCGAAGGTACTCCAGGTTTTTATGGTCGGTCCATACCAAAAAGGACTTCTTCGCACCTTCCAGCCAGTGCCTCCATTCCTCCAGGGCCATCTTGACTGCCAAAAGCTCACGGTCTCCCACGTCGTAGTTTCTCTCAGCGGGGGAGAGTGCCCTGGAGAAGTAAGCACAGGGGTGGATCTTACCATCTGTGCTGCGCTGACTGAGGATGGCGCCCACCCCGGTGCTGGATGCATCGACCTCCACAATGAATTGTTTCTCGGGGTCTGGAGAGTGCAAGATTGGAGCAGAGGAAAACAATGTTTTGAGCTTCTGGAATGATTGGTTGGCAACGGAGTCCCAGATGAACTTGGTCTTAGATGAGGTGAGAAAATGAAGAGGAGCTGCAACTGAACTGTAGTTCTTAATGAACCTCCTATAAAAATTTGCAAAACCGAGAAACCTTTGCAGCTGTTTACGATCCTTGGGCTTAGGCCAATCCACCACCGCTGATACCTTCCCGGGTTCCATGGATACTTGACCTGGAGAAATGTTGAACCCAAGGAATGAGGTGGACACTTGGTGGAAAGCACACTTCTCTGCCTTGACAAACAAGTTGTTCTGTAAAAGGCGGGTTAAGACAGCTCTGACATGGCGGCGGTGAGAAATGCTATCTTGTGAAAAGATAAGTATGTCATCAAGGTAAACAAAAGCGTAAATGTTAATCATGTCACAAAGGACATCATTAACCAGGGCTTGGAAAACGGCAGGAGCGTTGGTGAGGCCGAATGGCATAACAAGATATTCATAATGGCCATCTGCGGTATTAAAAGCCGTCTTCCATTCATCTCCCCGCCGTATCCTGACCAAATGGTAAGCGTTGCGAAGATCCAGTTTGGTGAATATCTTAGCATTTTGGATTATATCAAAAGCAGAGTTCATGAGGGGCAGAGGATACTTGTTCTTTATGGTTATTTTGTTAAGTTCTCTATAGTCAATGCATGGACGAAGTGACCCATCTTTCTTCCCTACAAAGAAAAAACCTGCACTAGCGGGGGATGCTGAAGGTCTAATGATACCAGCTTGGAGGGACTCTGTTATATATTTCCTCATGGACTCTTGCTCGGGACCAGACAAAGAATATAATCTACCCCGAGGGGGGGTAGAACCTGGGATCAGGTCAATACCACAATCGTATGGACGATGTGGCGGAAGGGACGTAGCTTTTGATTTATTAAAGACCTCTTTCAAATCATGGTACTCTTTAGGTACCTGACTTAGATTAGGATAGGTCTCCTCATTGGCTGTGACAAGGGCTGGTGAACTGGGTTGGCTCTGAATACATGTAGAATAACACTCATTAGCCCATCCTACAATCTCTTGGTTCCTCCAATCGATTTGGGGGTTGTGTTTGCGTAACCAAGTGGAACCTAAAACCACTGGGAGTTGGGGTGAATCAATAACAATGAATCTGATCAGTTCCGAATGGTTGTTGGCCGACACCATGGTGACTGGAACAGTTTCAAGACTAGATTGACTTAAAGGATGACCATCTAAAGCGAGGACCTTATGGTTGTTAGGTGATGGAACAATGGTCAGATCTATGGATTTGGCAAAGGTTTTATCAATGAATTCCGTGTCGGCCCCTGAATCAATAAAAGCTGAGACGATGACGGGTTGACCACCCTTTATTATGAACTTGACCTTGGACTTGGACATGATAGGTGGAGAGGACTTGATCTTATGGCTAAGACTCAACAGGAGCCTCTCTTCTCCTGCTGAGCCTGGTCTTTTACTGGACAATGATGACAATCATGACCGCCTTGACCACAATAAAAACAGAGATGGTACCTCCTCCGACGTTCTCGTTCCTGGGTGGTCAGACGACATCTTCCTAGTTGCATGGGTTCCGTAGCATACAGAGGATCCTGAGGGCTCTTGGTTTGTTCCGTTTTAGGTTCAAGATCCACAAGGTGATGTCTGGTTCTGGACATGGCTGTGGCCTTGCCTCGACTCTGTTCACGGTCACGCTCACGCAGGCGAAGGTCAACACGGGTGGCCACCTCCTCCAGCTGGCGTAGGGATGAGGGATAGTCCATTGTTGCCAGCACATCCTTAACATCTTCATTAAGCCCCCTGAAGAAGGCGTCAGTGAGTGCGTGTTCATCCCAATGACTGTCTGCTGAAACAGAGTGAAAGTGAATGATGTATTTGGTTACAGAATCCTTGCCTTGTTTAATATCAAAAATTCTTCGGGCTGCCTCTCTCTCAGGGAGGATGGGGTCAAAAACCCGACACAACTCTTTGGAAAATTCAGAAAAATTACGACATACCACGCCACCTTTTAACCATTCAGAAGTGCCCCACGTCTTGGCTCTTCCAGCGAGAAGTGAGACAGCATAAGCTACTTTAGCATGCTCAGTGGGAAAACATGAAGGTTGCAATTGAAATTGAATGTCACACTGAGTCAAAAATGGTCGACATTGCTCAGGCTCACCTCTGAAATGTTCAGGGGGGGCTAACCGTGGTTCTCTTGGTGCAGGAGTCAACAGGGTTTGGTTGATGACTTGGTTTGACTGTTGGGACAAAGCTTGAAGAGAAACAACCATTTCCTGAAGCCCTTTCTCAAGTTTACTAACAGCCCCTTCTACCTTAGAGCACCACTCTCGGGTTGGTGTTGGATCCATAATGGCCAGATTCTACTGTCATGAACCAGAGGCCGGATCGCAAACAACAACAACAACCACTGAGAGGGTTAAAAGATTTATTGTGAAATAAAGTAAAACTCTGGAGTAGGTCCGGTTCTGGGCTGGTTCCGATCTTCTGATTGGTAGTTCGAGATTGGGTAGTGTTGTAGTGGCGGGCTGCCAGTAGAAGTAGAACTGATGTTAAGGTCCACTGGAACGGAGTCCAACAGGCTTGCAACTAAAAGATAAAGGTTAGTAGATGCAGGGGGAAAAAGACTAATTGGGGAAATGAATCTGTGAGAATCAGATTCAGGGGTAAGGATAAGTCCGTGATACAGAATGAGCTTGACCTTTAATCCGTGATCCAAAAAACAGTCAGAAGGGAAAGGCAGAGTTCATACCGTGAAGTCAGTTGTTCAGCAGAAGTATCCAGTACGTGATCCAAAAA
>NW_023621912.1:0-5097 GCF_014905685.2 Nematolebias whitei
TGTCCCTCCTGTTCCCAATCCAAACCCTCCAAGCGCCCTCCTTCAGGGCTGTTACGTCCCCTTCCCTGTCCGTCTCGTCCCTGGTCGCACATAGGAATGGATTTCATTACTGGTCTCCCACCATCCAATTCTCACTCGGTCATCCTCACTATTGTTGACCGTTTTTCCAAGATGGTCCATTTGATTCCCCTTCCCAAACTACCATCATCCAAGGAACTCGCCCTGATTATGGCCAGGGAGGTTTTTAGGCTCCACGGTCTGCCCACTAACATTGTTTCCGACAGGGGTCCTCAGTTTGTCTCTCTCTTTTGGAGGGAGTTTTGCTCCCTCCTGGGTATTGACATTAGCCTCTCCTCTGGGTTTCCCCCTGAGACCGATGGCCAGACGGAGAGGGCTAATCAGGAGGTCGAGGGCAAGCTGAGGATTCTATGCCAACAGGACCCCGAGAAGTGGAGCTCCTCCCTGCCTTGGGTTGAACATGCCCTCAACTCCATTCCTTCCTCGGCCACCGGTTTGTCACCTTTTTACGTTGTTTTTGGTTATCAGCCCCCTGTCATCTCTCTCCAGGAGAGGGAGGCTTCTGTCCCCTCCGCTCATCTGGCCGCCCTACGCTGCCAGAGGGTTTGGAGGAAGGCCAGACGCGCCTTGTTGAAAAGTAGGGCGGCCTATCGCAAGCAGGCTGACCGCCATAGAACCCCCCAGCCCGTTTACTCCGTAGGCCAAAAGGTGTGGTTGTCCACCAGGAATCTCCCACTTAAGCTCCAGTCCCGTAAACTGGCCCCTCGCTTCATTGGACCCTTTCCCATTTCCAAAGTCGTCAACCCTGTGTCTGTTCGCTTGACTCTCCCTAAGTCCCTCCGTGTCCATCCCACCTTCCACGTTTCTTGTGTCAAACCGGTGGTCTCCTCCTCTTTTCATGCCCCTGTTCACGCTCCTCCACCCGCCCGCTTCATTGAGGGTGGTCCTGTCTATACTGTGCGCCGTCTCCTTCGCTCTAGGCGGAGGGGACGGGGGGTTCAGTACCTGGTCGACTGGGAGGGGTACGGTCCTGAGGAACGTTCCTGGGTCCCCTCCCGTCACATCCTCGACCAGACTCTCATCGCCGACTTCCACGCTCTCCATCCAGATCAGCCAGGTGGAACGCCAGGAGGCGTTCCTTGAGGGGGGGATCTGTCATGAATCACGTCCTTGTATTTAGATCTTTATCACTCTGTTCACTAGCTCTGGTTTCTCAGTTCTGTTCTGCTCTTTTCATTCTCACTCCTTATCTCCTTCTACCTGGTTCTCATGTGTGTGTGTATGTGGAGAACCAGTCTGTCCACTCTGCATGTTGGTGAAGGCTGACTGCACTAATTGTTTGCACTGCAGCCAGCTGGCCTGATTATCTCTGACTGGCTGCACCTGTTCTCTCCACCCTTTATAAGCAGCAACCTGTCAACTCTTCGGTGCCCGATAGTTGAACACTCTTAGTAGTCAGTAAATATCTCGCGTTCATGCCTGTAGTCCTTGTTGCCCTCTCTTGTCCCTGTTCAAGTCCTCACTCCTTGTCTTGCCCTCCACGCTACCTGTCCCTCTTTCTGGTTGTCCTCCCCTTCTTGTTTGGCCTGATCTCTTGGTTCCTTGACCCTCCGCCTGCCTCGACCACGTCTCTTTGGATTGCCCTTTTGGATTTGTTTCTGCATCTGCTCTTGGTACCGACCCACGCCTGCCCGACCACCGATCTGCCTGCTCCTCTGGTACTGCCTGACATCTGCTTCTCGTTACTGGACCTTGGAAAGCCTGACCTCCCCTTTTGGATCACGGACTCTGGACACACAGACAGCTGCGGCCGACTGTCGTCCTTCACCGGACTCAGCCCTTCCAGCAGCTGCAGATCTGGACACTTCCACCTTTCAGGACCCTTGAGATCATCTGAGACGATTGCTCCTGCCGTTAACCGACACCAGAACCAGAACCCAGACCAGCACCGAGACCAGCTGTCACTTCCCTCCTAGAAACAATAAACACTTATTATTTATCGTCAGTCTGTTGTGTTGTGATCTTGGTCCAAACCCTCACGAGAGTTCCTTACATAAAACAATTGCCAGCTCCAGATATTTTTACAGGTAAATAATTGTATTCAAATGTCAATGAGTTTCACACTATTTTAGCTTTGGGTTTACACAAAAGTACTGTTATAAGTCACCTTATTCAAATGTGAGCACCTGTCTCAGGTTTTACCCCAATTCATGAATATTTAAGTAAATGCTTCCATGCAGTGTTACTTGTATGTGCTTATTTTTCAACAGATACTAGATTACCAAGCGCTTTTTAGTGTATTTTACTCTAAAGCACTGAATTTTTATAAACCTGCAATTTTTCTTTGTAGTCTCATAGCACATCAGTTTAAAAATGTTTTTAAACCGTTTACTTCCAGAAATTCGCTATTTTAAACAGTTACTCATCAACCCAGGCGGGTGAAAAGAGAAAAGAAAATTGATGATGAGGAATAATCAGTCTTTTTTCAGAAAAACTGTACTCCTTTCTCCTGCCAATCTTCTATTTAAAATTAAATAGGAGATGTAATTGTTTAGGTGGTAAATAAAATCAGAAAAGTCTCTTTTTCCTGATATATTTACTCTTATTTAAAGATCTAGCAATTAAACGTGCATTATCTTTTAGCAAATGAGTAAACTTTATCAACTCTGTGAATATCTGAAACTGTACCTTTTTTGTTAAAAAGTTTCTACCTTTTATTTTGTACCTTCTCAATGAGGAATTACCAGTGAATAAAGGTTTGTTGGTAAATGCCTTTCCGCATAAATACCTCAATTACTTTTTAAATGCAAGATAACAGTGATTATTCAGCTTTGAGGAACGTTTATTAACTCAAAAATGCCTTACAGAAATAAAAAACGTTTAATTTCACTCAAAATACCTAAAACTGAAGTGAAACTGTGATCTCAAGTTTCCCACGAGGGGGCAGTGTTTAGCTTTCTACCAGCAGGAGTCTATGACGACTTCCTGTGACGTTCGGTTGACATCCTGTTTTTAGCCGCTTAGCTTAAAGTTAGCTTCGGCTAAACTCGGTTAAAATCAACATTTCTGAACGGTTGAAGCGTAAACGTGGCGTTTTCTCAACAAGCACGACTTCTTAGCATGAACATGAGTTTTCTGGGACATGTGGCAAGTTACATTTAGTGATTTTAAGCACAGCAAAGCTCACGGTTGCAACCGAGCTCATTTCCGACATGGAAGAAGTGACGTGACACGTCACTCATCCGGTCGTTAGCTGTTAGCTTAAAATTAGCATCGCTAGCGTTGTTCAAAAACATCATTTAATGACAGATTTTAAACTCTAACGTGGCAAAATTTTAACAATTACACTTTGAAGAACTTAAGCAGCGTATCAGAATACAGCTTTTAAGCGCTTTTCAGCTTTAAAAAGCAGATTTTATTCCCTATGAAAACGAGTTTTCATTTCCGGGTTACTGACTGACACGACTCTCAGCCAATGAGAGCGTTCCACGGCCGCCAAATCAACCAATCACGCAGCGTTTTCCCCAGCTAGCATGTTAGATTTATCTGAACAAGTCCGTCAACTTTTCTGTCTTTTAAACTGTCAAAATGCACTTTTTCTGTTAAAAATGTAATCAATAAGCTCCCAGCAGCACGGAGTCGGCGCCCCGGTCTCAAAAACGTCTTTCTAGCTATTTAAACAACTCGTTCGAACTTTTTCAGAACCGAGCCGGTACCAGAACCGAACCTCCGTCCGTTTGGACCAGTTTAAACAGAATAAAGCGTTTTAACTCACAGCCAGCTTATGTTACACATAACAGACGTACAATCTCAGCTTTCATAAAGACATATGACTCACAATTCCAGCTTCAAAACATTGCCAGCGTAAACATGCAGCGTCTAGCTCCAAGCGCGCAGCTTAGCCGCTGCGTAAACATGCAGTGTTTTGACTTCAAGCGTTGCAGCTACAGTCTGCTAATTCACCATGCCAACATGAAATATCGATTATTACACGCATACACAGTCCATTTATGAGCACGTCACTGGCCACCAATAGTAGTAGTAACGTACGGACGGGTCACCAAAATGTAGATGAACAGATGCGGAGATATATTCATCAATTAAAACGGATTCTTCATTTTTCTGGACTGAATAAAACGTGCATTGAATTTAATGAAATGTAAACGTGAGACGTCATTTATCTTTGACCCATCAAAATGAATGCGGTCATTTATTTTACAGAATCAAAGTTTAACATCAAACATTTACATTAATTTGGCAAAATATGAAAATAACAACATAATTAAACAGCTTTACAACCAGGAAAACCATACGGCCATGATTTTCCGTTGCTTCACCACAGACATTAATGAAAACTGTACAATTATGATCAATTATCCACACGGCGGTGGATGAGCACTTTACACAGACATTTCTAAATTATCTGGAAGGATTTCTACTTGAGAGAAGAATTTAAAGATGGAAAGATGGAGTTTAAAGGGAGTGAAAGATGGTGTGTGAGGGGGAGTGTTGACCAGAACCGACACTCTCCATTCGAACCCAGCTTTTCCTCGGTACGCTTTGGTAGTAAACTTGACTCATTACCTTTCTGAAGATAAATCAGCAGATATGGAGTTCCAGTTAACGCTACCTGTCCAGCGTCTCCATAGGATGGCTGTGACTCGTCCGAAGTAGTGACGAGATTCCGTCCGACACAAGCTCACATCAGCAAGTGGACTTCACATGAGTGGAGTCCTTCAGAAGTTCCACGCAGAGGTGGAAGATGTTATAATCCAACTCGGAGGAGCCTTATCATGCTGGACTTCTGTTCTCCCAAACGACTTCACAGAACTTCTCCGCCCTTCACCGAACTGAGAGAACTAGGAAGTACCGGCATTTTAAAGAGCTCTATTTCCGGTATTTTTGAGAGTTCCTGATTGGTCAATGTCGACCAGACAGGGGTGTGGTTTGTGACGTAAGAGGTTACTAGAAGTCAGAAAACAGCAAGAATTGTTATGGAACAGATTAAAACTGTTCTCAGAGACAGAGAGAGTTTTGTTTTGGCGAGTTGGAGAAACAGGTGCCAACTTCTCTGTTGAC
>NW_023621913.1:0-5097 GCF_014905685.2 Nematolebias whitei
GAGTGTGCAGCATGACAGAGGAGCTGACAGAGAGCAGAGCTATGACAGAACCCCCCCCTCAAGGTCCGGCTCCTGAAGGACCACCAGGTTGGAGAGGGTTCAGTCGATGAAAGTCTCTAATGAGGGTTTTGTCCAGAATATTGCGTGAGGGCACCCAGGAACGTTCCTCCAGGCCGTACCCCTGCCAGTCTACCAGATACTGGAGTCCTCTCCAGTATCTGGTGGATCGAAGAAGGCGTCGGACCGTGTAGGCTGGGCTCCCCTGAATGAGTCGGGTGGGTGGTGGGAGGTCGGTGGTGGGTCGAAAACGTGGCAGGACAAATGGCTTGAGTCTTGAGACATGAAACGTTGGATGAATGCGCATGGACCTGGGTAACTGTAAGCGAACAGAGACAGGATTGATTATTTTGGTAATCAGAAAAGGACCAATGAAACGTGGTGCTAGTTTCTTAGATTCCACACGGAGAGGAAGGTCCTTGGTGGAGAGCCACGCTTTCTGGCCCACCTTGTACAATGGTTGAGGCGTTCTCCTGCGGTTAGCCCCCCGAACGTACCTTTTGGTGGCCAAAATTAGGGCTCTCCTGGCTTTTCTCCAGACTCGCTGGCAACGTAAAATTGCGAGTCGTGCAGAGGGAACCCGAGCTTCTCTCCCCTGGACTGAAAAAACAGGGGGTTGGAATCCAAAGACAACATGAAAGGGTGAAATACCTGATGTAGAGGATGGAAGAGAGTTGATTGCTTGTTCAATCCAAGGGAGGTTGGACGTCCATTTCCTCGGGTCCCCCTCGCAGAGGAGCCGAAGCTTGGTCTCCACCTCCTGGTTGGTACGCTCAGATTGTCCATCCGTTTGGGGATGAAAACCTGACGAGAGGCTGACCGAGATCCCTAGCAGGTTGCAAAACTCCCTCCAGAACTTGGAAATGAATTGGGGACCTCGGTCAGACACAATGTTCTGGGGGAGCCCATGGAGCCTGAAAACCTCCTTGGCCATGATAACGCTGAGCTCCTTGGAAGAAGGTAACTTGGGGAGAGGAACCAGGTGGACCATTTTAGAAAAACGGTCCACAATGGTCAATAACACTGAATTACCTTCAGAAGGGGGTAATCCAGTCACAAAGTCCATAGCAATATGTGACCATGGGCGTGAAGGAATTGGCAGTGGTCGTAGCAGCCCGGCAGGTGGGCGATTGGAAGACTTGGCACGATTGCATTCGGGACATGACTTGACAAAGTGCTTGGTGTCCTCCGTAAGCGTAGCCCACCAGAATCGGGCGCGAATGAGTTGGAGGGTCTTGGTGATTCCTGGGTGACAGAACAACTTTGATGAATGGCATAATTCAAGAACCTCTTTTACCTTTTGATTGGGGACAAACAGGCGCCCCCTAGGACAGGTGGGTGGACGTGGCTCAGAGAGTTGGACTTGTTGGAGATCGAGTTCTAATTGAGTCAAAGAAAGACGTACGGTCTCAGGCAGGATGAACTCGACCTCTTCTGAGGGCCCTTCCTTGACCTCAAAGACCCGGGACAGGGCATCCGGCTTGGCATTCTTGGGCCCGGGTCTGTAAGAGAGGGTGAAACTGAACCGAGAGAAAAACATAGCCCACCTGGCCTCACGGGGATTGAGTCTCTTTGCTGTGCGAAGGTACTCCAGGTTTTTATGGTCGGTCCATACCAAAAAGGACTTCTTCGCACCTTCCAGCCAGTGCCTCCATTCCTCCAGGGCCATCTTGACTGCCAAAAGCTCACGGTCTCCCACGTCGTAGTTTCTCTCAGCGGGGGAGAGTGCCCTGGACAAGTAAGCACAGGGGTGGATCTTACCATCTGTGCTGCGCTGACTGAGGATGGCGCCCACCCCGGTGCTGGATGCATCGACCTCCACAATGAATTGTTTCTCGGGGTCTGGAGAGTGCAAGATTGGAGCAGAGGAAAACAATGTTTTGAGCTTCTGGAATGATTGGTTGGCAACGGAGTCCCAGATGAACTTGGTCTTAGATGAGGTGAGAAAATGAAGAGGAGCTGCAACTGAACTGTAGTTCTTAATGAACCTCCTATAAAAATTTGCAAAACCGAGAAACCTTTGCAGCTGTTTACGATCCTTGGGCTTGGGCCAATCCACCACCGCTGATACCTTCCCGGGTTCCATGGATACTTGACCTGGAGAAATGTTGAACCCAAGGAATGAGGTGGACACTTGGTGGAAAGCACACTTCTCTGCCTTGACAAACAAGTTGTTCTGTAAAAGGCGGGTTAAGACAGCTCTGACATGGCGACGGTGAGAAATGCTATCTTGTGAAAAGATAAGTATGTCATCAAGGTAAACAAAAGCGTAAATGTTAATCATGTCACGAAGGACATCATTAACCAGGGCTTGGAAAACGTCAGGAGCGTTGGTGAGGCCGAATGGCATAACAAGATATTCATAATGGCCATCTGCGGTATTAAAAGCCGTCTTCCATTCATCTCCCCGCCGTATCCTGACCAAATGGTAAGCGTTGCGAAGATCCAGTTTGGTGAATATCTTAGCATTTTGGATTATATCAAAAGCAGAGTTCATGAGGGGCAGAGGATACTTGTTCTTTATGGTTATTTTGTTAAGTTCTCTATAGTCAATGCATGGACGAAGTGACCCATCTTTCTTCCCTACAAAGAAAAAACCTGCACCAGCGGGGGATGCTGAAGGTCTAATGATACCAGCTTGGAGGGACTCTGTTATATATTTCCTCATGGACTCTTGCTCGGGACCAGACAAAGAATATAATCTACCCCGAGGGGGGGTAGAACCTGGGATCAGGTCAATACCACAATCGTATGGACGATGTGGCGGAAGGGACGTAGCTTTTGATTTATTAAAGACCTCTTTCAAATCATGGTACTCTTTAGGTACCTGACTTAGATTAGGATAGGTCTCCTCATTGGCTGTGACAAGGGCTGGTGAACTGGGTTGGCTCTGAATACATGTAGAATAACACTCATTAGCCCATCCTACAATCTCTTGGTTCCTCCAATCGATTTGGGGGTTGTGTTTGCGTAACCAAGTGGAACCTAAAACCACTGGGAGTTGGGGTGAATCAATAACAATGAATCTGATCAGTTCCGAATGGTTGTTGGCCGACACCATGGTGACTGGAACAGTTTCAAGACTAGATTGACTTAAAGGATGACCATCTAAAGCGAGGACCTTATGGTTGTTAGGTGATGGAACAATGGTCAGATCTATGGATTTGGCAAAGGTTTTATCAATTAATTCCGTGTCGGCCCCTGAATCAATAAAAGCTGAGACGATGACGGGTTGACCACCCTTTATTATGAACTTGACCTTGGACTTGGACATGATAGGTGGAGAGGACTTGATCTTATGACTAAGACTCAACAGGAGCCTCTCTTCTCCTGCTGAGCCTGGTCTTTTACTGGACAATGATGACAATCATGACCGCCTTGACCACAATAAAAACAGAGATGGTACCTCCTCCGACGTTCTCGTTCCTGGGTGGTCAGACGACTTCTTCCTAGTTGCATGGGTTCCGTAGCATACAGAGGATCCTGAGGGCTCCATCCATCCATCATCTTTACCCGCTTCTTCTTTGTTCCGTTTTAGGTTCATGATCCACAAGGTGATGTCTGGTTCTAGACATGGCTGTGGCCTTGCCTCGACTCTGTTCACGGTCACGCTCATGCTCACGCAGGCGAAGGTCAACACGGGTGGCCACCTCCTCCAGCTGGCGTAGGGATGAGGGATAGTCCATTGTTGCCAGCACATCCTTAACATCTTCATTAAGCCCCCTGAAGAAGGCGTCAGTGAGTGCGTGTTCATCCCAATGACTGTCTGCTGAAACAGAGTGAAAGTGAATGATGTATTTGGTTACAGAATCCTTGCCTTGTTTAATATCAAAAATTCTTCGGGCTGCCTCTCTCTCAGGGAGGATGGGGTCAAAAACCCGACACAACTCTTTGGAAAATTCAGAAAAATTACGACATACCACGCCACCTTTTAACCATTCAGAAGTGCCCCACGTCTTGGCTCTTCCAGCGAGAAGTGAGACAGCATAAGCTACTTTAGCATGCTCAGTGGGAAAACATGAAGGTTGCAATTGAAATTGAATGTCACACTGAGTCAAAAATGGTCGACATTGCTCAGGCTCACCTCTGAAATGTTCAGGGGGGGCTAACCGTGGTTCTCTTGGTGCAGGAGTCAACAGGGTTTGGTTGATGACTTGGTTTGACTGTTGGGACAAAGCTTGAAGAGAAACAACCATTTCCTGAAGCCCTTTCTCAAGTTTACTAACAGCCCCTTCTACCTTAGAGCACCACTCTCGGGTTGGTGTTGGATCCATAATGGCCAGATTCTACAGTCAAGAACCAGAGGCCGGATCGCAAACAACAACAACAACCACTGAGAGGGTTAAAAGATTTATTGTGAAATAAAGTAAAACTCTGGAGTAGGTCCGGTTCTGGGCTGGTTCCGATCTTCTGATTGGTAGTTCGTGATTGGGTAGTGTTGTAGTGGCAGGCTGCCAGTAGAAGTAGAACTGATGTTAAGGTCCACTGGAACGGAGTCCAACAGGCTTGCAACTAAAAGATAAAGGTTAGTAGATGCAGGGGGAAAGAGACTAATTGGGGAAATGAATCTGTGGGAATCAGATTCAGGGATAAGGATAAGTCCGTGATACAGAATGAGCTTGACCTTTAATCCGTGATCCAAAAAAAACAGTCAGAAGGGAAAGGCAGAGTTCATACCGTGAAGTCAGTTGTTCAGCAGAAGTATCCAGTACGTGATCCAAAAAGAGAGTCAAAAAACAAGAGCATGAGTCGGTACCTGATCAGATGAGCAAAAGCAGACGAGGGCTGAGGCAAAAGCGTGGTCGTGGTCAAGGCAAGGGTCATGAACGTGATGAGTCGATCAATGGAATGCTGGAAAGTCTACTGCTGATGAGACAGGATAGAGAATCTGGCCCAGACTGAGAGGAATGAGTGAGCTTAAGTACTGACTGGACCAGGTGGTGGAGCTGTGGGATAATGAGCGGTGACAGGTGACATGAGTTGAGTGATTACTGAGTGTGCAGCATGACAGAGGAGCTGACAGAGAGCAGAGCTATGACA
>NW_023621914.1:0-5097 GCF_014905685.2 Nematolebias whitei
TGTTGGGATCCTGCCCTGCACTCCTCTCTCTCCTCAAGCTCCTTGATTACCAGCAGCTGCAGCTGATCAGCACCACACCTGAGGAGGAGTATAAGAAGACTCAGAAGCCACTCTACAGGCGCTGGGACATTGCCTGCCAACGGTAGTAGATGTTCTAGCCAGCAAACTGCGTTCTCTAGTGATTATACTAAAGTTTTGTCTTCCTCTGCATTCTCAGAGCCTTCCTGTTTTTTCGTGTTGTCATCGGACCTGCCTGAGTCTCCTGAGTTCCTCCTCAATCCCTCCTGTGATCCTGCAGCTGCCTTTTTGCCTTCCACCACTTGCCACTCCAACCTGGATTCGTATTTTGGACCCTTCCTATTCAACCTCTCGTCACGTAAGAAAGATCCCTCACAGATTACTCCAGTCCCTCCGGCGTTTCCCTTAACCTCTTCCTCTGCCCCTCAGGTGATCCTGTATATATATATATATTGTAAATATTTCCCGACACCTGTACAGAGACGTCATCACCTTTATTATCACTTTTTGTAAATAAACACTGTTTTTTTGGTATTTCGAGTCCTGGTCTCTGTTCAGTTTTCTGGTCCTTCATCCTGGGTACAACCTCGGTCATAACAGAATGTCCCAGCCACACCAAGTACCCTCGAAGGATTCAGGAGCTGAGCAGAGTCAACTCACGTTCCAGACAATGTTGCAGAGAGTAGAAAGGAATGAAGCAACTCTCGAGCGTTTAGTAGCATTACAGCAGACTAACCAATCTAACTTACAAGAACTGGGCAGTATGATGTTCTCTGTCAAACAAGGGATGACCCAGCTGCTACCACCAGCTACAACATCTACTCCAGAGGTTAGTTCCCCCACTCATGTCTTTCCTCAACCAACCGCTGTGGAGCAAGATTTAAAGCCTGCTGAATTATTTGATGGGAACCCTGAACTATGTGGGGGCTTTGTTCTGCAATGTAGGCTCACTTTTCAGAGTGCACCCAGTCGTTTTTTGCTAGATTCAGCCAAGATATCGTTTTTCATTACCCAATTAAAGGGAGACGCACTACGTTGGGCTCAGGCTCACTTATCAGCTCATCAGCTCGACACACTAACCTTCTCCTCCTTTCTAGAAGACTTCGTGCGAGTATTCGATCAACCCCTCCAGAAGTCTGAAGCAGTTAAGAGGCTACTCACCCTTCGTCAGGGCTGGCGGTCGGTAACAGCACACGCTTTGGAGTTTCGAATCACCGCCGCCCGAACCGGATGGGGAGAGAGCGCTCTTCAAGGTATTTTCCTCCACTCGCTCTCTGACTCCATAAAGGATCGCTTAGCTACGCAAGAGGAGCCTCTAAGTTTGGATGAGCTAATCCACCTCGCCACCCGCATCGATAATCAGCTTCAAGAACGTAGATGGGAGAGAGACTACGATTCCCAGCATGCCACAACTTCCGGCTCTTCGCACACGTCACAACGTCGCCCAACGTCTTATCAAGGTGACTACATTTCCCAGGGTACCACTGCTTCCGGGTTCAACTGGACACCTAGATCAACTCCAACACGGGCGCTGGAGAAGAAGACCAATATTGAACCGGAACCTATGCAGTTGGGCCACACTCGTCTGTCCGCCGAGGAGAAACAGAGGAGGAGAAGACACAGAGCGTGCATTTATTGTGGCCAACAAGGACATTTTATTGCTCAATGCCCGTTGTTGGGAAACGACACATCTCACCAATAACGCAGGAGATATTGGTGAGAACTACTACTTCTTCTTCTCCTGTTTCTCGTCTGGAGATCAACACTACCATCATCGTGGGTCTTGAAAAGAAGTCTGTTGCCGCCCTGGTGGATTCCGGAGCAGAACAGAACCTCATCAGCCAAGACCTAGTGGATCTCCTATCCATCCCCACTCAGACCCTTTCCACGCCTTTATCTATGGAGGGCCTCACTGGACAAAAACTCGCCTCCATCCACACTAAGACCGGGCCCCTGCACCTCATGATCTCCGGGAACCATCACGAATATTGTGAGTTTTTTGTCTTTCAGTCCCATGTGTCTCAGCTCATTTTAGGTTTCCCTTGGCTGAACAAACATAACCCAGTCATTAATTGGAGATTAAAAAGAATAGAACAATGGAGCCCACAATGCCTCATGAACTGTTTAAGAACTGCAATTCCTTCCACATTAAAACGCAGCAATTCTTCTGAGTCTATTGATCTGTCTAAGATTCCTAAGATGTACCATGACTTAGCTCCTGTGTTTAGTAAACTAAAGGCCTCATCCTTACCTGCACATCGACCTTATGACTGTGCTATCGAGCTGTTACCAGGGGCACCTCTTCCCTCTAGTCGCCTGTATAATCTTTCTGGTCCTGAACGAGACTCCATGCAGGAGTACATTTCGGAATCCTTAGACTCAGGTATAATTCGCCCCTCTACCTCTCCAGTTGGAGCAGGGTTCTTCTTCGTGGCTAAAAAGGATAAGACTTTGCGCCCTTGCATCGACTACAGAGGATTAAATCAAATTACTATAAAAAACAAATATCCGCTACCCCTCATCGACTCCATCCATGAGCAGTTACACCACGCTAAGATATTCTCTAAATTAGATCTCGTAACGCTTATCATCTCGTTCGTATACGGGAGGGTGACGAATGGAAGACGGCATTTAAGACTCCCTTGGGACATTTTGAGTACCTTGTTATGCCTTTTGGCCTCACTAACGCCCCCGCAATATTTCAGGCTCTAGTTAATGACGTTCTGAGAGATTTTTTGAACAAGTTCCTTTTTGTGTATTTGGACGACATCCTTATATACTCACAAGATGAGGAACAACATGTTCATCATGTCAGAACGGTTCTCCAACGTCTCTACGAGAACCAACTTTATGTCAAAGCAGAGAAATGTGAATTTCATGCAAAGTCTGTTCCATTTTTGGGCTTCATTTTTGAAGGGGGACACTACCGCACAGACCCTGAAAAGACTAAGGCAGTGGTGGAGTGGCCAACGCCGGAAACGAGGAAACAACTTCAGCGATTCCTGGGCTTCGCCAATTTCTACCGCCGCTTTATTAAGAACTATAGCAGGATCGCTGCCCCCCTCACACGATTAACGTCTACTCTTAGGACTTTTAAGTGGACTCAGGAGGCGGACAAGGCTTTTGGTGAGCTTAAAACGCTTTTTTCTTCTACCCCTGTATTGTGTCACCCAGATCCCAAGAAACAATTCATCCTGGAGGTGGATGCATCCGACACTGGAGTAGGAGCTGTCCTATCGCAGAGAGCATCTCCTGATAACAAGGTACATCCCTGTGCGTTTTTCTCTCGGCGCCTTTCCCCCGCAGAAAAGAACTACGACGTAGGGAACCGTGAGCTTCTGGCCGTGAAACTGGCCCTGGACGAATGGAGACATTGGTTGGAGGGCACGGACACTCCATTTCTCATTTGGACGGACCACAAAAACCTCACGTACCTTCGCGATGCCAGACGGTTGAACCCAAGACAGGCAAGATGGTCTTTATTTTTTACAAGATTCAATTTTACACTGACTTTCAGACCCGGATCCAAGAATACGAAGCCCGACGCTCTCTCACGACAGTTCTCACCACCGGAGGACACCACACAGGAACCAAATGTACTACCATCATCCTGTGTGGTTGGCACTCTCACCTGGTCTATCGAACGGGATATCCTGGAAGCTCAGAGGTCAGACCCTGACCCAGGAACAGGCCCCGCTGGTACTATGTTCGTTCCTGCTAGTATCACAGCGAAGGTCCTCGACTGGCTCCACACACACAAGTTCTCATGTCACCCGGGTCTTGCACGTATGATTTCCTTGACTAAGAGACACTTCTGGTGGCCTACCTTAAATGCTGACATTAAGAGTTATGTTGCCGCTTGCCCCACCTGTGCCAGAAATAAGACTGGTCACCGGCCACCTGCTGGTAAGCTGCTGCCTCTGCCCACTCCTAGTCGTCCATGGTCGCACATCTCTCTCGATTTTGTTACCGGTCTGCCCCCTTCTGATGGCAACACCGTTATCCTCACTGTGATTGACAGGTTTTCGAAGGCAGCTCATTTCGTTCCCCTTTCAAGACTTCCTTCGGCGTTCGAAACGACCCAACTGTTGGTCCAACATGTCTTCAGGGTTCACGGCATTCCGTCCGATGTGGTTTCTGACAGAGGTCCCCAGTTCATATCCCAGGTATGGAAGTCTTTTTGTAATTCTCTAGGGGCCTCTGTCAGCTTGACATCTGGGTACCACCCCCAATCCAACGGGCAAGCCGAACGGACCAATCAGGAACTGGAGACTGCCCTTCGATGTGTTGTGGAGGACAATCCGTCCTCATGGAGCCAACATCTGGTATGGATTGAGTATGCTCACAACACGCATACATCATCCGCTACAGGCATGTCTCCTTTTGAGGCATCTTTAGGTTATGCCCCTCCTCTGTTTCCAAGCCAAGAAGGGGATATTGCGGTCCCGTCCGTCCAACACCATTTTCGACGTTGTCGTCGGGTTTGGCGCCAGACCAAACTCGCCCTGCTCCGTACGGCCACGCAGAACAAGGCCCTTGCAGACCGTCATCGCTCCGCAGCCCCATCCTACAGGGTTGGACAAAGGGTGTGGCTCTCCACGTGCCATATTCAACTGCGAGACACCCCACGTAAGTTGGCCCCTCGTTTCATTGGACCATTCCCCATCATCCGCATCATTAATCCCACAGCTGTCAGACTCCAACTACCATCATCCATGAAGATTCATCCCACCTTCCACGTGTCCCAAATCAAGCCGGTTACAGACAGTCCTCTGTGCCCTCCGGCCGACCTCCCTCCGCCCCCCCGTCTCATCGACAATCACCCTGCCTTCACGGTCCGCCGTATCCTGGACGTACGGCGCCGTGGGCGGGGTTTCCAGTATCTGGTCGACTGGGAAGGTTATGGGCCAGAGGAACGATCATGGATTCCTCGGTCCTTCATCTTGGACGCCAGTCTCGTCACTTCGTTCTTCAGAGCACACCCCGAGAAACGTCTCAGGTCGCCAAGAGGCGATTCTTGAGGGGGGGGTACTGTTGGGATCCTGCCCTGCACTCCTCTCTCTCCTCAAGCTCCTTGAT
>NW_023621915.1:0-5097 GCF_014905685.2 Nematolebias whitei
TTGCTAATTTCCCATTGTCTTGAACTCACCATTGACTCTCTTCCGTGCTTGCAGTCCACGCACCTCCGAAGCAGACCTCCCTGGACACTATTACCTGAATTGTTTTTTTTTTACTATATATCCTACCTGTAAATAATAAATTCTTTAACCGTTTTCGATTCTGCCGAGTGTTTTTCTGCATGTGGGCCCGCCAGTTAAAACCCGACATGACAGAACACTCTGGCCAAGATGCAGACTCAGCAGAGACACTCCGCAGGATAATCACGGAACAACACACACTTATTCAAAATCATGATACTGTCCTCCAAGAACTCATAAACAGTCACACAGAAACCAAACAACAACTAAACGAACTTATCCGTTGTTTCCAGACCACCTCCCAACAGGCTTCCGCTTCGGCTCCCGTTCCTGTTACTCACTCCAGTCCGGTCTCCTCCATCATGGCAGATCAACGATCCCACTCCGACTCTGTAAGTTCATTCCATCACGCACCTCCCAGCATACGTCCCCTTAACCCAGAACGATTTTCTGGTGATTCCAGCAAGTGTAAGGGGTTTTTGTTACAGTGTTCCATTATATTCAACTTTTCACCCCAGAGTTTTCCTCACGACAACTCCAAGATTTCCTTTATAATTTCCCAGTTGTCCGGCCAAGCCCTGAGTTGGGCAGAAGCTAAGTTTTCATCCTCCCAGAACTATGGATGTTCCTTTGATGAATTCTTAAGAGAATTTAAACTTGTTTTTTCCCGCGAAGTCGAAGATTCTTCGATATCCCGTGAACTTTGGACCCTGAAGCAGGGAAAGAAATCTGTCTCTGATTTTGCTATTGACTTTAGAATCAAAGCAGCCGCTTCAGGCTGGAATCAATCTGCACTCAAAAGCGCATATTTTCACGCTCTAAGTGAAACCATAAAAGACGAGCTAGCTCCTCTAGACGAGCCTGCAACCCTCGATGAACTAATTAATCTGACCATACGCCTGGATAGTCGTATTCGCGCTCGACAAGATGAAAAGAGTAAGGGTCGATTATTCAAAGCTCATTATATGTCGCCCGCATCTACTAGCTCTTCTCATAAACCATCCCAACCAGAACCTGAGCCCATGCAGGTGGGTCATACCCGCCTCTCTCCTGAGGAGAGACAGCGACGCCTGCAATCCCGCCTGTGTCTATACTGTGGAGGTTCTGGCCATTATATTTCAAACTGTGAACTTCGATCAAACGCCAGGGTCCGCCAGTAACCTCGAGGGGTCTGGCGGACCACTTAAAAGAAATCAAGTCCCCTCGCCTCCTGTTACCAACAACTTTAATTTACCGCGGCCAGTCAATCTCATTGTCAGCTCTGATCGACTCTGGTTGTGAGCAAAATCTCATAGATTCCACCCTGGTACAACAACTAGCCCTCGAAACAGTCCCGTTGAAAACTCCTCTACGTGTATCCGCCTTAGATGGCAAGTCACTTCCGCAAATCACTCACCAAACCAAGCCCGTCCAATTTATTGTTTCTGGTAATCATCGTGAGTCAATTTCTTTTTTTGTTTTTCCAGCAGCCACCTCACCGCTTGTTTTGGGATTTTCCTGGCTCCAATTACACAATCCTCATATAAACTGGTCACAGCTACATGTCGAATCATGGTCATCCCTGTGTCATTCCACTTGTCTCCACTCAGCCGTTTCCCCAGGTCCTTCCCCGGCAACCCAACAGGAGGCGGATCCACCAGACCTATCGTCAGTCCCTGCTGAATATCACGACCTGTTATCCGTGTTCAGTAAGTCAAAAGCCGTCTCTCTTCCTCCACATCGACCTTATGACTGCGCAATCGATCTCCTCCCTGGTGCTCCACTTCCAAACAGTAGACTGTACAATATTTCCCGTCCCGAAAGAGAGACGATGGAAAAATATATTAACGAATCCCTTACAGCAGGGATAATCAGACAGTCTTCTTCCCCTTTGGGAGCGGGGTTTTTCTTTGTGGGGAAAAAAGACGGGTCACTCAGACCCTGTATAGACTACAGAGGTTTAAATCAGATCACCATTAAAAATAAATATCCTTTGCCACTCTTGTCATCTGCATTCGAACCTGTACATGAAGCCACAGTGTTTACTAAATTGGATCTTCGAAACGCTTATCATCTCCTCCGAATTCGTCAAGGCGATGAATGGAAAACTGCATTCAAAACACCCATGGGCCATTTTGAATACTTAGTCATGCCATTTGGACTGTCAAACGCACCAGCTTTTTTCCAAGCCCTAATAAACGATGTTCTGAGGGATTTCCTGAATATTTTTGTCTTCGTGTATCTGGATGACATCTTAATCTTTTCTAAGTCCTTATCTGAACATAAACACCATGTCCGTCAAGTCCTCCAACGTCTACTTGAAAATAAGCTTTATGTCAAGGTTGAAAAATGCGAATTCCATAAACCATCTGTTACCTTTTTGGGTTTTGTTCTTGAGGGTGGACAGGTAAAGCCAACTGAGGAAAAGATCAAAGCTGTCATGGACTGGCCCGTACCCGAAACACGGAAGCAGCTCCAGAGGTTCCTCGGGTTTGCTAATTTCTATCGCCGATTCATCCGAAATTACAGTCAGACTGCCTTACCCCTCACTGCTCTCACATCCTCAAAGAGATCCTTTGTCTGGTCCCCTGAAGCGAATTCCGCTTTCAACAGATTAAAAAACCCTTTTCTCTAATGCACCCATTCTCATCCAGCCCAATCCCGAGAAGCAATTTATTGTTGAAGTTGATGCATCAGACACCGGTGTGGGTGCTGTGCTCTCTCAATTTTCTGATCCTGATCAAAAGACTCATCCTTGTGCTTTCTTTTCCCGTAGACTGTCTTCTGCAGAACGTAATTATGACGTGGGCGATAGAGAGCTTCTAGCCATTAAATTGGCCTTGGAGGAGTTGCGACACTGGCTGGAGGGCGCTAACCATCCTGTGCTGGTCTGGACGGATCACAAGAACCTGGCCTACCTGCAGTCCGCCCGACGGTTGAACCCACGTCAATCCCGCTGGTCACTCTTTTTCTCCCGGTTCAACCTCTCAATCTCCTTTCGACCCGGATCCCGTAATGTCAAACCAGATGCCCTGTCTCGAGTATATTCACCAGACGACTCCGAGAAAGTTCCGGCCACCATTCTGCCTCCAACCTGTACTGTTGCTGCCCTCACGTGGGAGATTCAAGACATTATTCACCATGCCCTACAGTCTGAACCAGATCCTGGGACTGGTCCACCCAATAGACTTTTTGTCCCTTCATCGGTCCATTCTCAGGTTATTCACTGGCTTCATGCTTCCAAATTTTCTGCCCATCCTGGAGTAAGTCGTACCATATCACTAGTTTCCCGTCATTTTTGGTGGCCATCTATTCATAAGGATGTAAAGGAATTTGTGTTGGCATGTCACATCTGTTCCTGAAATAAACCTTCACATCAACCCCCTTCAGGTCTGCTACAACCACTTCCCGTTCCGAAACGCCCCTGGTCCCACATATCCATAGATTTTGTCACTGGTCTTCCCCCATCTAAGGGAATGACAACCATATTCACTATTATTGACCGTTTTTCCAAAGCCTGCCACCTAATTCCCCTCCGTAAACTTCCCACTGCTTTTCAGACCGCCCAGCTCCTCATTAAGCATGTTTTTCGGTTACATGGAATTCCTCAGGACATACTTTCTGACAGAGGCCCCCAATTCATCTCACAGGTTTGGAGACAGTTCTGTTTAGCTCTGGATGCAAAAGTTTCACTTACCTCTGGTTATCATCCTCAGTCCAACGGTCAGGCAGAACGCATGAACCAAGAACTTGAATCATCCCTCCGTTGTCTCACATCTGATAATCCATCCGACTGGTCCCAGTTTCTTCCGTGGGTTGAGTATGCACACAACAGTCTCACTTCAGCTGCTACTGGTCTGTCCCCGTTCGAGGTTTCCCTGGGATACCAACCCCCTCTACTGCCATCCGAAGAAAGACACATTGCAGTCACGTCAGTCCAGCACCATATCCGCCGCTGTAAAACCATTTGGAACAACACCATCTCCGCTCTCGGCCGCACCGCCGACCAGAATCGCCGCTTTGCCGACCGCAGGAGACGTCAGGCTCCCCAGTACACTCCCGGACAAAAGGTTTGGCTAGCCTCCAAGGATATTCCTTTCAAATCATTGTCTAAGAAACTTTCTCCCCGTTTCATTGGACCTTTTGAAATCGATGCCATTATCAACCCTTCTGCTGTCCGTTTACGTCTGCCTTCTTCTCTCCGTGTCCATCCCACTTTCCATGTTTCACAGATCAAGCCCGTTCAGACCAGCCCTTTGTGCCCTCCAGCCGAGCCCCCTCCGCCCGCCCGGGACATTGACGGGCACCCGGCTTACACCGTGCGCCGGATCGTGGACTCCCGTCGGCGGGGTCGTGGTTGGCAGTACCTCGTCGACTGGGAGGGCTACGGTCCGGAGGATCGCATGTGGGTGCCCGGTTCTTTTATTTTAGACCCTTCTTTAATTACGGATTTCCGTGCTTCTTGTGCTTCTTCCTCGTCTTCTGGACCGCCGGGTGGCGGTCGTTGAGGGGGGGGTACTGTTAGGTTCTGGGGTTGGATCTGGATGGGGTTGTTTTCCCTTTTTTCCTCCAGGAGGCGCCATTGGATTGTCAGGGGGGCGTGACGGGTTGCAGCTGATCTCACCACACACCTGAGGACCATCACAATTAGAGGAGGATAAGAGGAGATCGGAGCCGTCACTTCGACGCCAGAGTGTTACCAAGTCTCGGTACTTCAGGTCCTCCAGTGCTCCTTACGATCTCTAGAAAAGACTTTCCAAGTAATTTTTTTCGTCTCTGTTCCCTCAGGTGCCTCTCAGTGACGCAGTGTGCTCCCCGCACTAATTACCTGAGCTCCAGTCTTTCCTGTGCAGTTTCCTTGTGAAGACGTGGTATATACCCACTGGTTGCCCGAGTTCCTGCACCCCTCGTGCCTTCTCCTTTGTGACGCCGTGGAGAATCTCCACTGGATGCCCGAAACTAGCATCAAAGCTACTCCGAACCTCCCTCCATCTCTGAAGGCTCAGGCGGCGTTCGTTCTCCTCGGACCTCCTCGCTTCC
>NW_023621916.1:0-5097 GCF_014905685.2 Nematolebias whitei
CTGTTATGATCGAGATCGTACCCAGGATGAAGGACCAGAAAACTGAACAGAGACCAGGACTCAAAGTACCAAAAGAACAGTGTTTATTTACAAAAAGTGATATTCAAGGTGATGACGTCTCTGTACAGGTGTCGGGAAGATATTTACAATATATACATATATATATATAGGATCACCTGAGGGGCAGAGGAAGAGGTTAAGGGAATGCAGGAGGGACTGGAGCAATCTGTGAGGAATCTTTCTTACGTGGCGAGAGGTTGAGTAAGAGGGATCCAAATATGAATCCAGGTTGAAGTGGCAAGTGGTGGAAGGCAAAAAGCAGCTGCAGGGTCACAGGAGGGATTGAGGAGGAACTCAGGAGACTCAGGCAGGTTCGATGACAACACGAAAACAGGAAGGCTCTGAGAACGCAGAGAGAGACAAAACTTTAGTTGTATTACTAGAGAACGCAGTTTGCTGGCTAGAACATTTACTACCGTTGGCAGGCAATGTCCCAGCGCCTGTAGAGTGACTTCTGAGTCTTCTTATACTCCTCCTCAGGTGTGGTGCTGATCAGCTGCAGCTGCTGGTAATTAGGGAGCTTGAGGAGCGAGAGGAGTGCAGGGCAGGATCCCAACAGTACCCCCCCTCAAGAATCGCCTCTTGGCGACCTGAGACGTTTCTCGGGGTGTGCTCTGAAGAACGAAGTGACGAGACTGGCGTCCAAGATGAAGGATCGAGGGATCCAAGAACGTTCCTCTGGCCCATAACCTTCCCAGTCGACCAGATACTGGAAACCCCGCCCACGGCGCCGTACGTCCAGGATACGGCGGACCGTGAAGGCAGGGTGATTGTCGATGAGACGGGGGGGCAGAGGGAGGTCGGCCGGAGGGCACAGAGGGCTGTCTGTAACTGGCTTGATTTGGGACACGTGGAAGGTGGGATGAATCTTCATGGACGACGGTAGCTGGAGTCTGACAGCTGTGGGATTAATGATGCAGATGATGGGGAATGGTCCAATGAAACGGGGGGCCAACTTACGTGGGGTGTCCCGTAGTTGAATATGGCACGTGGAAAGCCACACCCTTTGTCCAACCCTGTAGGATGGGGCTGTGGAGCGATGACGGTCTGCAAGGGCCTTGTTCTGCGTGGCTGTACGAAGCAGGGCGAATTTGGTTTGGCGCCAAACCCGACGACAACGTCGAAAATGGTGTTGGACGGACGGGACCGCAATATCCCCTTCTTGACTAGGAAACAGAGGAGGGGCGTAACCTAGAGATGCTTCAAAAGGAGACATGCCAGTAGCGGATGATGTATGAGTGTTGTGAGCATACTCAATCCATACCAGATGTTGGCTCCATGAGGACGGATTGTCCTCCACAACACATCGAAGAGCAGTCTCCAGTTCCTGATTGGTTCGTTCGGCTTGCCCGTTGGATTGGGGGTGGTACCCAGATGTCAAGCTGACAGAGGCCCCTAGAGAATTACAAAAAGACTTCCATACCTGGGATATGAACTGGGGACCTCTGTCAGAAACCACATCGGACGGAATGCCGTGAACCCTGAAGACATGTTGGACCAATAGTTGGGCTGTTTCGAACGCCGAAGGAAGTTTCGATAGGGGAACAAAATGAGCTGCCTTTGAAAACCTGTCAATCACAGTGAGGATAACGGTGTTGCCATCAGAAGGGGGTAGACCGGTAACAAAATCGAGAGAGATGTGTGACCATGGACGACTAGGAGTGGGCAGAGGCAGCAGCTTACCAGCAGGTGGCCGGTTACCAGTCTTATTTCTGGCACAAGTGGGGCAAGCGGCAACATAACTCTTAATGTCAGTATTTAGGGAAGGCCACCAGAAGTGTCTCTTAGTCAAGGAAATCATACGTGCAAGACCCGGGTGACAGGAGAACTTGTGTGTGTGAAGCCAGTCGAGGACCTTAGCTGTGATACTAGCAGGAACGAACATAGTACCAGCGGGGCCTGTCCCTGGGTCAGGGTCTGACCTCTGAGCTTCCAGGATATCCTGTTCGATGGACCAGGTGAGAGTGCCAACCACACAGGATGATGGTAGTACGTTTGGTTCCTGTGTGGTGTCCTCTGGTGGTGAAAACTGTCGTGAGAGAGCGTCGGGCTTCGTGTTCTTGGATCCGCGTCTGAAAGTCAGTGTAAAATTGAATCTCGTAAAAAATAAAGACCATCTTGCCTGTCTTGGGTTCAACCGTCTGGCATCGCGAAGGTACGTGAGGTTCTTGTGGTCCGTCCAAATGAGAAATGGAGTGTCCGTACCCTCCAGCCAATGTCTCCATTCTTCTAGGGCCAGTTTTACGGCCAGAAGCTCACGATTCCCCACGTCGTAGTTCTTCTCTGCAGGGGAAAGGCGCCGAGAGAAAAACGCACAGGGATGTACCTTGTTATCGGGAGATGCTCTCTGCGATAGGACAGCTCCTACTCCAGAGTCGGATGCATCCACCTCCAGGATGAATTGCTTTTTGGGATCTGGGTGACACAATACAGGAGTAGATGAAAAAAGCGCTTTGAGCTCACCAAAAGCCTTGTCCGCCTCCTGAGTCCACTTAAAAGTCCGAAGAGTAGATGTTAATTGTGTGAGGGGGGCAGCGATCCTGCTATAGTTCTTAATAAAGCGGCGGTAAAAATTGGCGAAGCCCAGGAATCGTTGAAGTTGTTTCCTCGTTTCCGGTGTTGGCCACTCCACCACTGCCTTAGTCTTTTCAGGGTCTGTGCGGTAGTGTCCCCCTTCAAAAATGAAGCCCAAAAATGGAACAGACTTTGCATGAAATTCACATTTTTCTGCTTTGACGTAAAGTTGGTTTTCATAAAGATGTTGGAGAACAGTTCTGACGTGATGAACATGTTGTTCCTCATCTTGCGAGTATATAAGAATGTCGTCCAAATATACAAAAAGGAACTTGTTCAAAAAGTCTCTCAGAACGTCGTTAACTAAAGCCTGAAATATTGCGGGGGCGTTAGTGAGACCAAAAGGCATTACAAGGTACTCAAAATGTCCTAAGGGGGTCTCAAATGCCGTTTTCCACTCATCACCCTCCCTTATACGAACGAGGTGATAAGCGTTGCGGAGATCTAATTTTGAGAATATTTTAGCGTGGTGCAACTGCTCATGGATGGAGTCGATGAGAGGTAGCGGATATTTGTTTTTTATTGTAATCTGATTTAACCCTCTGTAGTCGATGCAAGGGCGCAAAGTCTTATCCTTCTTAGCCACGAAGAAGAAACCTGCTCCAACTGGAGAGGTAGAGGGGCGAATTATACCCGAGTCTAAAGATTCAGAAATGTACTCCTGCATGGAGTCTCGTTCAGGACCAGACAGATTATATAGGCGACTAGAAGGAAGAGGTGCCCCTGGTAACAGCTCGATAGCACAGTCATACGGTCGATGTGCAGGTAAGGATGAGGCCTTCAGTTTACTAAACACAGGAGCTAAGTCATGGTACATCTTAGGAATCTTTGATAGATCAATAGACTCAGAAGAATTACTGCGTTTTAATGTGGAAGGAATTGCAGTTCTTAAACAGTTCATGAGACATTGTGGGCTCCATTGTTCTATTCTCTTTAATCTCCAATTAATGACTGGGTTATGTTTGTTAAGCCAAGGAAAACCTAAAATGAGCTGAGACACATGGGACTGAAAGACAAAAAACTCACAATATTCGTGATGGTTCCCGGAGATCATGAGGTGCAGGGGCCCGGTCTTCGTGTGGATGGAGGCGAGTCTTTGTCCAGTGAGGCCCTCCATAGATAATGGCGTGGAAAGGGTCTGAGTAGGGATGGATAGGAGATCCACTAGGTCTTGGCTGATGAGGTTCTGTTCTGCTCCGGAATCCACCAGGGCGGCAACAGACTTCTTTTCAAGACCCACGATGATGGTAGTGTTGATCTCCAGACGAGAAACAGGAGAAGAAGAAGTTGTAGTTCTCACCAATATCTCCTGCCTTATTGGTGAGATGGGTCGTTTCCCAACAACGGGCATTGAGCAATAAAATGTCCTTGTTTGCCACAATAAATGCAAGCTCTGTGTCTTCTCCTCCTCTGTTTCTCCTCGGCGGATAGACGAGTGTGGCCCAACTGCATAGGTTCCGGTTCAATATTGGTTTTATTTTCCAGCGCCCATGTTGGAGTTGATCTAGGCGTCCAGTTGAACCCGGAAGCAGTGGTACCCTGGGAAATGTAGTCACCTTGATAAGATGTTGGGCGACGTCGTGACGTGTGCGAAGAGCCGGAAGTTGAGGCATGCTGGGAATCGTAGTCTCTCTCCCATCTACGTTCTTGAAGTTGGTTATCGATGCGGGTGGCGAGGTGGATTAGCTCATCCAAACTTTGAGGCTCCTCTTGCGTCGCTAAGCGATCCTTTATGGAGTCAGAGAGCGAGTGGAGAAAAATACCTTGAAGCGCGCTCTCTCCCCATCCGGTTCGGGCGGCGGTGATTCGGAAGTCCAAGGCGTGTGCTGTTACCGATCGCCAGCCCTGACGAAGGGTGAGTAGCCTCTTAACTGCTTCAGATTTCTGGAGGGGTTGGTCGAATACTCGTACAAAGTCTTCTAAAAAGGAGGAGAAGGTTAGTGTGTCGAGTTGATGAGCTGATAGGTGAGCCTGAGCCCAACGTAGTGCGTCTCCCTTTAATCGGGTAATGAAAAACGATATTTTGGCTGAATCTAGCAAAAAACGACTGGGAGCACTCTGAAAAGTTAGCCTACATTGCAAAACGAAGCCCCCACATAGTTCAGGGTTCCCATCAAATAGTTCGGCAGGCTTTAAATTTTGCTCCACAGCGGTTGGTTGAGGAAAGACATGAGTGGGAGGACTAACCTCTGGAGTAGATGTTGTAGCTGGTGGTAGAAGCTGAGTCATCCCTTGTTTGACAGAGAACAACATACTGCCCAGTTCTTGTAGGTTAGATTGGTTAGTTTGCTGCAGTGCTACTAAACGCTCGAGAGTTGCTTCATTCCTTTCTACTCTCTGTAACATTGTTTGAAACGTGAGTTGACTCTGCTCAGCTCCTGAATCCTTCGAGGGTACTTGGTGTGGCTGGGACATTCTGTTATGATCGAGATCGTACCCAGGATGAAGGACCAGAAAACTGAA
>NW_023621917.1:0-5095 GCF_014905685.2 Nematolebias whitei
AGTAAACAGCCATCAGTGTGCTAATGATCCATTGTTAGGCTGATGGTCCTTCTTGAGCATGTGATCAGCTGGTTTTGGTTGTCAGCAGCAAAACTGGTTGATCCACTCTGAGAAGGTGCTATTTAAGAGACTGAGCTGAAAACAGCACCTCAGACTGAGGAAGTCTCTTGGATGAGAGACGAAATGTTTCTATATTTTTTTGCTTTTTTTTTTTTTTAAATGTCCAGAGGACCAGATTGAACTTTTTTGGATTTTTCTACCTGTATTATTGAGCATGCATCAGGATATTTCACTTCAATAATCAGAGATGTAATTATGACAGGAAACAAAAAAAAGAACAGCTTTAAAAACAACGGGCTCTATTCAAGAATAACGTTTATTGTCTTAACTTCGTATTAGGAAGATCCTGTCACAATGTTCACGAGACTAAAATTAAATTCCTTTAGGTAAGGCAGCAATGGAGCAAAATATGCTTTAAGTGCAGGTAAGTATTGATTGTTGAGTGTTTTGGTTACTTTGTATAATGTAAAAGTTGACATTTTCATTTGCCCTTTTTTAATGTTGGTCTCGAGGAACATTACTTGTGATAGTGACATGCACAGTGTAACTGGGTGCCTGAAGGCAGCACCAGTTATTATCCGCCTGGAAAGGCTCTTGCTCTTCCTTCAACGTTAATGCGGTCTGAACCACAACGCGCACCCCTCACAAATTTTACATCAAAACGACCGGCTCAGCGCCGTGATGTGTGCGGTTCCTTTTATTGGTGTTTCAAGTTACCATGGCGATGTCATTTGTAAACAAACACGCCGTTTTTCTCGTTGAAAATCACTGACAGAACTAGCTTCTAACTGCCACAGTGAGGTCACATGACCTAGAGGGAAGAAGTCTGAATAAAACACTGATTAGCATTTGGAGCCATTTTGGTTCAAGATGGCTGCCACAGCAATCTCAGAAAACTCTAAATTGACTAACTCAGTCATTCTTTGAGATATTAAGCTGTAATTGGGTATGGTCGTAGCTGAGAGCGAGTCGTTATATATTCCTAATGCAAATTAAAAATCCAAGATGGTCGCCGTAGCTAAATGGGAAAAAAAAAAAAAAGATAACTCAGCTACTTAGCTGAAACTCGGTGTGGCGTTAGCGGAGAGCGATGCCCAATAAATACTGAATTCAAATAAAAAATTCAAAGATGGCCACCAAAGCTATATTTAAATGGCTTTAACTCAGATATTTCTACATACAGAGCTGAAATGTGGTGGTTTTAGCTGAGAACGTTTCCCATCATGTACTCAATAAATCCAAATAAAAAATCCAAGATGGCCACCATAGCTTAAAAGAAAAAAATGGCTTTAACTCATTGATTTTTTTTTTTTTTTGCCATATTGATCTGAAATTTGTTATGATGGTAGCTGCGAGCAAAGCCCAACACATAGCACTGTCAAATCAAAAATTAAAGATGGCTGCCACGTGGCAGCCCCCATCAAAGTTTCTCCAGGAACTTTCTTCTTTCTGTTACTGTCACAAGCCACTTTTCTTTTTTCTGTTCTCTAGCACACATAAAACTATTATTAGTAAACTGGCTTGAAAAAATAAATATTTTTCATACAACTTGTCTGCACTACAGCAACATGGTGTTTTTGTCGTGGGACACTTCATGGCAGAAATACAACATATTGTAACTTTTTATTTCACGTGTCGCAACATTCCTACTTTGAGACAAACAGTTTAAATCCAAGCACCGAACACGTTTCCATCTGCCTGCTTTTAGCACCGTGGAGCTAAACGAGCCTAGAAGGAAGCAATTAAACAGGAGCTTTGGGCGTTTTTGTTTTTTGTGCCTGCAGCAACATCTTGTCCACAGCTGGATGGGTGGTACGGGTGAGGTGCTGCTAGATGTCGCAACACCCCACAAATTACAGCAATTTGACCTTTAGGTGCATAATTACATTTGAGTTAACGAAGGTAACTCCTGTTCTGAACCATTTTTAGGTGCAGACAATAGTTTTACTAGAGAGCTCGCTCTATATCAAGTCATTTTTATTTCCCACTTCCTTTCGTTTTGCAGCGCAACAAAAATACAAAAAATAAGGTGAAGTATCTGAAATATCATCGTCATGATGCCATACATCGTTTCCTTGTCAAAGCCCAGCAGCTAAACTACCGACAATAAAGCACCGACCACAGACAGGTTGAACGTTTCATTTAAGTTACAGCAGTAGCCAGTACAGTAATTACTCGACTCTTAAACATTTTTTTTAACAAATGCAGTGAAACTCACGACAGATGTGTCAAATCTGTGGATTTTTCCTTCAAACAGAAGATAGAAAAAGCCATTAATAAGCCTTTTCCTATAATAAGCTCAGATTTTTCCTCCATAAATTCCAACACGTTTGCTGAACAAGGCCCTGCAGTGCAAATGACTGTAGGTGGATTAACTCTTCGTGTGCCAGTTTTCACAGCAACAAGGACCGCTCTGAATCGGGTGGTGCCGGGCTGGACCCAGCTATGACCACAGCTATGTGGTTGTTTGTTCAGCCCTCATGCCCGGGGCTAAATACAGAGACGGTGATAGATGTAGGATGGCTACCAGCGCTCTCTCAAATGAAGTCGACGTTGTGAGTTAGAGACTTTCAGATAGTTTGACAGCAGGATGAGTCCTGGTTGAGATGCTTGTTGAACAGTAGAGTGAGATCAGTTCAAACTGGGCAAGTTGACATCAATTTTATGTGGAAAAACTCAAGACAGCAAGTAACTTTCCACAAGATTTTATAAGCATTCTAAAAAGGGAACAGCCTTCTTTCCTTTGATATAAATTATGTTCACTTATTTACAAGCTAACAACCTCACTTTGTGTAGCAATAAATACTTTTTGTGCTGACAAGACATAAATAAAAGTTTCTGAAACAATCTTGTGTGTTCAGTTTCACAGTCAGCACAACCATCTGCGAGAAGAGAACCTGCTCCTCTGAAGACTGACTTTCATTCATGGCTCATTAATTCTTATGAAAACGAAACGCATTAGGAGGCACTTTTCACCAGCTTTTTCAGTTGTTCAACAAAAAGCACAATCTGCTCAGTTGTACAAAGCATTATCTCCGATAGAAATCAAAATAAATACAGAAGGGGTGTTTCAAAAAGGTTGCTTCAGTTTCTAGAAAATACAAATAAAAGTAAACCCGTGTGACAGATGTTTGGTGGATAGAATCACATGCTCTGTCTTTTTTCCTCGGGCAGACTTTTTTCATTTCCATCACTGAAACCAGAAAACAAAGCCACTCTCCACAACCGGATGGGTTGTTTTTTTTTGGAACTGTAGAAATATTTGAATGGGAAAAAAAAAAAAAAAAAGTGCAAATGTATGATTGCTCAAAAGTCTAAAAGAAAGTTTTAGTCCTCTGGTCTGGGGTCATCAACTCCTGAGATACTCCGGTGTGGAGTAATTGAAGAGCATGAAGTCCATGCGATACAAGTTAAACAGTTTCTTCTGATAGAAAGGACTGATGTGCTTGAAGAAGCGTGCTGCCATGTCACCATCAGTCCTGGTGCTTTTGCCAGATGTTGGAAATTGAACTGTTCCTTCCACGCTGGCTAATCTGAGGACAGACTGAGCATCTGGTTCCAGAGTTTCGTACTTCCCCACCACATCATAGTGGATCAGACAGGGATGGCACAGGGAGTGCACCCGCTCCCAGTGCTCATTGAAAGGTTCTTCCCGTTGTGTCCGAGGGTCTACGAGATACTGAACAAACTCGCGGAAAGTGACGTCGTTTCCTTTCTCGAGGGCTTCGGGCTCGGGGTCAGTCCGGTACCGGCGGATGATCTTTGTTCCGTAGCGTTTATGGAAGGCCGTGTTGTAGCTTCGTGTGAATTTATTCCTGTAGGCCGACACGAGGCGTTCAAAGGGCTCACGCACAAAGACGAACTTGAGGTAGCTGCGAAGACGATGGTTTATCTCCGCCACTGAGAACTCAGAGAGCGTGCGGAGGTTACCTGCAACATGAGCCTCATTGGCAGGGATGGCAAGTGGGTCAGTGTAGCGGCCGTCACTGGTCAGAACCATGAACACACGCTTCCAATTGGTGCAGGCGACCTGGAAGATCCAAAATAGAGACAAATGTTAAACCAACAATCCAGAGGAAAGGACACATTTTGAAAAGTATTTACCATCTTTAGTTGGGCAGGTTCTGTAAGGAGGCTGTTTTATGGGAGTTTAATAAAGTTAGGAACACAATCAAATGGATCATTTAACAGAGACTCGAGAAGATAGCCAAATGTGCTTGGTTCAGCCTCACTTGGGTCTACTGCAGATTAACTGTCTGCAGTATTTTAATGCACTGAGCACAGCAAGAAAACACACATACATTAAGATGCATTTACAAGCCAGCCTTAACAAGAACATTCAGTCTCCATGTTGGTCACAAATGGGCTGACTTGCATTTTTTGCACATTTGCTGCGTCTGTAAGCACAATTTAAAGTCCCCTTAAACAATCATTTATTTAAGGTTTTACCAATCTTATGTTATCACTGTGTACGTGACAGTACCTTTAATAATGCAGCTCAAACAGATAAAACCACTAAATTACTCAGTTCACCCACCGAGTCGACCAGGAAGTTTGTTGTATAAAAACTTGCTGTATCATGAACACAATACAAGTATCGCAAGTAATGCAGTAAATCAGAGACCGTTATATTCTGAGTACCATGCATTCACGTTCTACATGCTAACAATGTTTTTCAATGGACTCCCACTGGCCTTGACACTAGGAATGCACGATATATGCGGTACACGGTAAAAACGATAGACATTTAGTCTATGATAGATCTGTCTTCTACCGGCTTACTGCAGTAATGCTGTGTCTGATGTCAAATCAGACTTGTCAGATTTAACTATTTTTTTGAGTTGAAAACTGTAAACGGTGTTAAAGTCTGTTTTCTTTGAGAGCTAAGTAGCAAAGCTACAAGCTAACTACGGTCGGCTTGCCGTATTTGGACGCACAAAACACTGTGTTCTGTTGAAAGTTAAAGTAAGTGTTGGTCAGCTTTAGAGAGTTAAAGTAAGTGTTGGTCAGCTTTAGAGAGTTAAAGTAAGTGTTG
>NW_023621918.1:0-5095 GCF_014905685.2 Nematolebias whitei
GTCACAATATGACCTCAGGGTATCGTCGGGCATGGGAGAGGGATGACTCATGCCAAATTTGGTGCAAATCTGTCATTCAAGTTGAAAGTTATAACGTTTGGAAATTTATGGCGTGAAGCTCAACTTTGAGGCCTGGCCACGCCCCTTTAACAAAACGAAACCGAAAGCTTTTGATAACTTTTACTCTCCAATGTCTTAAGGACCTAATAACCAAGTTTTAAGTCAATCCTTCAAAATCCCTAGGAGGAGTTCGTTAAAATTCGCCGTTAAAAACGCCCAAAAATTAACCTTTGACCCAAAATGGCCGACTTCCTCTTGGTTTTGGACCGGAGCGCCAAGAGACTTTTTCATAGGTCCTGAGAAGATACACATGTTCACCGAGTTTCAGATTTATCGGTCGAAAAACGGCTCGGGGCTGAAGTTTTAAAATATTCTAGGGGGCGCTAGAGAGGCTATTGCGCAATCATCATTGTTTCCTGTTCAAGGGGCGGGCAATGATCGATCATAGTGATTTTCATGAACCTCGGATCAAATCTGTGGAATTCAGAGCCAAACGTATTGTAACGGCGTCACTTCTGACTTCTCCACGCCGCCACGCCCACATCCTCCAGGGGAAACGCTTTGCGCTTCAAAGCAAGTCAGACCAACTTGTTATCTGCCTTCTCACACAGAATCATCCTGATTGGGTCAAGAGTGTCAGGGAGGGAGCATTCCAAGCAAAAAAAGTCACTTCCTGTTCTGAGGGGGCGGGGCTTTGATGACGTCAAAATTTGACCTCAGGGTATCGTCGGGCAAGGGACAGGGATGACTCGTGCCAAATTTGGTGCAAATGTGTTTTTCAAGTTGAAAGTTGTAGCGTTTGGAAATTTATGGCGTGAAGCTCAACTTTGAGGCCTGGCCACGCCCCTTTAACAAAACGAAACCGAAAGCTTTTGATAACTTTTACTCTTCAATGTCTTAAAGGCCTAATAACCAAGTTTTAAGTCGATCCTTCAAAATCCCTAGGAGGAGTTCGTTAAAATTCACCGTTAAAAACGCCCAAAAATTAACCTTTGACCCAAAATGGCCGACTTCCTGTTGGTTTTGGATCAGAGCTCCAAGAGACTTTTTCATAGGTCCTGAGAAGATACACATGTTCACCAAGTTTCAGATTTATCGGTCGAAAAATGGCTTGGGGCTGAGGTTTTAAAATATTCTAGGGGGCGCTAGAGAGGCTATTGCGCAATTATCATGGTTTCCTGTTCAAGGGGCGGGCAATTATCGATCATAGTGAATTTCATGAACCTCGGATCAAATCTGTGGAATTTAGAGCCAAACGTATTGTAACGGCGTCACTTCTGACTTCGCCACGCCGCCACGCCCACATCCTCCAGGGGAAACGCTTTGCGCTTCAATGCAAGTCAGTCCAACTTGTTATCTGCCTTCTGACACAGGATCATCCTGATTGGGTCAAGAGTGTCAGGGAGGGAGCATTCCAAGCAAAAAAAGTCACTTCCTGTTCTGAGGGGGCGGGGCTTTGATGACGTCAAAATTTGACCTCAGGGTATCGTCGGGCATGGAACAGGCATGACTCGTGCCAAATTTGGTACAAATCTGTTTTTCAACGTGAAAGTTGTAGCGTTTGGAAATTTTTGGCGTGAAGCATAATTTTGAGGTCCGGCCCCGCCCCCTCAACATGCGTGAATTTGCACCGTTTTGATAACTTTAGGTCCCCCATGCCTACTGAGCAAAATGGCGAAGGTTTGAAACCGATTGAGCGAAATCCCTAGGAGGAGTTCGTTCAAATTCGCCGTGTACGAAAAGTGAAAAACGGCCAAAATTGACCCTTTGACCCAAAATGGCCGACTTCCTGTTGGGTTTAAGGCATACCTCCAAGAGACTTTTTTTCATGATTCGGTGGGTTCTACATATGTACCAAATTTCAGCTCTCTAGGCCTTACCAGTTGTCATATCTCACGTTAGGGGGCGCTGTAGAGCAGTTTGGCCACGCCCACTTTTGGTTCCATTATCATACTACTATTTCTCGCGGGGGACAATTTTGGGTAAAGTTTGGCTAGGTTTCAAATATGCTAACCCCTCCAAATAAGCGTTTCAAAGCGGAAGAGAATTATAATAATAATTAAAGCTGCAAGCAGCGTTGAAGGCCCTCGCAGCGAAGCGCCGCTTCGGCCTCATGGCGACCGCGGGAACTGCAGCGACCCTTACCGGTCGCCATCGAGAACGCTCACGCTACCGTCACGCGCCCGGTCCCCGGAATGCGCATTCGCCGAACCTTTCACATAAGCTGCGACCACATATATAACTATTGTAATAATATAGGGGGCGCATTTGAGTCAAATATTAAACAACAACACCACTGCGTCCATAAGTCCTCACTAGTGAAGCACCAAAAATCTGGTCCAGATCGGACGATATATCACTTAGATATAACAGTTTGATTTATCTAGGGGGCGCACTTGAGTCAAATATTAAACAACAACACCACTGTGTCCATAGGTCCTCACTAGTCAAGCATCAAAAATCTGGTGCAGATCGGACGATATATCACTGAGATATAACAGTTTGATTAACCTAGGGGGCGCACTTGAGTCAAAAGTAAAACAACAATACCATTGTGTGTTTAAGTGCTCACTAATCACACACCAAAAATCTGGTCCAGATCGGATTACACATCACTGAGATATAACAGTTTGAATAATGTAGGGGGCGCCCTTGAGTCAAATATTAAACAACAAAACTAAAATGTCCATCAGCTCTCAGTAATGATGCACCCAAAATCTGGTCCAGATCGGATGACATATCACTGAGATATAACAGTTTGAATAATCTAGGGGGCGCACTTGAGTCAAATTTTAAACAACACTAACAATGTGTTTAGACATGGTCACACATTATGCCATAAAAATCTGGTGCAGATCGGATGATATATCATTGAGATATAAGGGTTGGAATATTATAGGGGGCGCTCTTGAGTCAAAAGTTAAAAAACATTACTAATATGTCCATCAGGGCTACATAATAATATACCAAAAATTTGGTGCAGATCGGATGATATATCATTTAGATATAACTGTTGCAAGATTGTAGGGGGCGCTATAGAGTCAAAATTTAAAAAACTATACTACTGTGTCCACCAGGGCTAAATAATAATACACCATAAATTTGGTGCAGATCGGCTGATATATCACTGAGACAAAACAGTTTGAATAATGTAGGGGGCGCCCTTGAGTCAAATATTAAACAACACAACTAAAATGTCCATCAGTTCTCAGTAATGATGCACCAAAAATCTGTTTCAGATCGGATGTTGTATCACTGAGATATAACTGTAAGAAGAATTTAGGTGGCGCTGTTGAGGCTCTTGGCCACTTATCATGGAAACCTGTTCAGAGGTGGATAATGATCAATCATAGTGATTTTGGTTCATCTGGGTTCAAATCTGTGCAATTTAGAGCCAAACGTATTGCAACGGCGTCACTTTTTAATTCGCCATGGCGCCACGCCCACATTCTCCAGCTATAACTGTTTTGTTGTTTAAATCAAGTCAGACCATCTTATCTGTCTTCTAACACAGGATCATCCTGATTATGTGAAGGGTGTCAAAGAAGGACCATTCCAAGCCAAAAAAGTCACTTCCTGTTCTGAGGGGGCGGGGCTTTTATGATGTCACAATATGACCTCAGGGTATCGTCGGGCATGGGAGAGGGATGACTCATGCCAAATTTGGTGCAAATCTGTCATTCAAGTTGAAAGTTATAACGTTTGGAAATTTATGGCGTGAAGCTCAACTTTGAGGCCTGGCCACGCCCCTTTAACAAAACGAAACCGAAAGCTTTTGATAACTTTTACTCTCCAATGTCTTAAGGACCTAATAACCAAGTTTTAAGTCAATCCTTCAAAATCCCTAGGAGGAGTTCGTTAAAATTCGCCGTTAAAAACGCCCAAAAATTAACCTTTGACCCAAAATGGCCGACTTCCTCTTGGTTTTGGACCGGAGCGCCAAGAGACTTTTTCATAGGTCCTGAGAAGATACACATGTTCACCGAGTTTCAGATTTATCGGTCGAAAAACGGCTCGGGGCTGAAGTTTTAAAATATTCTAGGGGGCGCTAGAGAGGCTATTGCGCAATCATCATTGTTTCCTGTTCAAGGGGCGGGCAATGATCGATCATAGTGATTTTCATGAACCTCGGATCAAATCTGTGGAATTCAGAGCCAAACGTATTGTAACGGCGTCACTTCTGACTTCTCCACGCCGCCACGCCCACATCCTCCAGGGGAAACGCTTTGCGCTTCAAAGCAAGTCAGACCAACTTGTTATCTGCCTTCTCACACAGAATCATCCTGATTGGGTCAAGAGTGTCAGGGAGGGAGCATTCCAAGCAAAAAAAGTCACTTCCTGTTCTGAGGGGGCGGGGCTTTGATGACGTCAAAATTTGACCTCAGGGTATCGTCGGGCAAGGGACAGGGATGACTCGTGCCAAATTTGGTGCAAATGTGTTTTTCAAGTTGAAAGTTGTAGCGTTTGGAAATTTATGGCGTGAAGCTCAACTTTGAGGCCTGGCCACGCCCCTTTAACAAAACGAAACCGAAAGCTTTTGATAACTTTTACTCTTCAATGTCTTAAAGGCCTAATAACCAAGTTTTAAGTCGATCCTTCAAAATCCCTAGGAGGAGTTCGTTAAAATTCACCGTTAAAAACGCCCAAAAATTAACCTTTGACCCAAAATGGCCGACTTCCTGTTGGTTTTGGATCAGAGCTCCAAGAGACTTTTTCATAGGTCCTGAGAAGATACACATGTTCACCAAGTTTCAGATTTATCGGTCGAAAAATGGCTTGGGGCTGAGGTTTTAAAATATTCTAGGGGGCGCTAGAGAGGCTATTGCGCAATTATCATGGTTTCCTGTTCAAGGGGCGGGCAATTATCGATCATAGTGAATTTCATGAACCTCGGATCAAATCTGTGGAATTTAGAGCCAAACGTATTGTAACGGCGTCACTTCTGACTTCGCCACGCCGCCACGCCCACATCCTCCAGGGGAAACGCTTTGCGCTTCAATGCAAGTCAGTCCAACTTGTTATCTGCCTTCTGACA
>NW_023621919.1:0-5094 GCF_014905685.2 Nematolebias whitei
CCCCGATCAGAAACAATGTCTACAGGCAACCCATGAAGCCTAAAAACCTCACGAGCCATGACATGAGCCAGTTCTTTAGAGGACGGTAACTTAAGGAGAGGGACCAGATGAATCATTTTGGAGAAACGATCGACAATGGTGAGGATGACAGTGAAATTGTTAGAAGGTGGGAGACCAGTTACAAAGTCCATGCCAATATGAGACCAGGGACGTGAAGGGCAAGGAAGGGGGCGAAGAAGCCCCGATGGAGATCGTCTGGAGGTCTTGGACTGAGCACAGGCTGGACAAGACCGAACGTACAGGCGAACGTCCCTGGACATGGTCTCCCACCAAAATTGGGACCTGACAGTGAAAAGGGTCTTGGCGAAACCTGGGTGACAATACAGCAGGGAGTTGTGACAAAAATGAATGACCTGTTTAACCTTATCGGATGGAACATATAGACGATCAGGTGGACAGTTAGCTGGAGGAGGACGTGTCTGGCTGAGGTCTCTCAGGTCCTGCTCTAACTGGGTGATGGCCAGGCGGGCACTCTCAGGAAGGATAAAACTCTCTTCCTGAGCCGAGGGGAAATTATCCTCCTCCAAAATGCGAGACAGGGCATCGGGCTTAACATTTTTCTCCCCAGGTCGATAAGAGAGGGTGAAATTAAATCGAGAGAAAAACAAGGCCCACCTGGCCTGGCGAGGATTTAGGCGACGAGCGGACCTGAGATATTCCAGGTTCTTGTGGTCAGTCCATACCTGGAACGGGAACCTGGAACCCTCCAGCCAGTGACGCCACTCCTCCAGGGCGAGCTTAACAGCAAGCAGCTCCCTGTCCCCAACATCATAATTTCGTTCTGCCGGGGACAGGCTGCGGGAGAAGAAGGCGCATGGGTGAAGACGCCCATCCTCATTGCGCTGACTAAGAACAGCCCCCGCACCAGTGCTGGAAGCGTCCACCTCCACTACAAAAGGCTCCTCTGAATTGGGGGACTGCAGGATGGGAGCAGAAACAAAAAGTCTCTTAAGTTCGGTAAATGCGGTCTCTGCTGCAGTGGACCAGAAAAAACGAGACTTGGTAGAAGTGAGTTCATGAAGGGGTTTAGCGATGATACTGTAGCCTTTGATAAAACGTCTATAGAAATTGGCAAACCCCAAGAAACGTTGAAGCTGTTTGCGGTCCTTAGGAACGGGCCAATCCACCACAGCAGAGACCTTACTGGAATCCATTTCGACACTATTGGGGGACACAACAAAACCTAGGAATGAAGTTGAAGAGACATGAAATTCACATTTCTCAGCCTTAACATATAGTCCATTCTGTAACAGGCGGGTGAGAACAGATCTCACTTGTTTACGGTGTGAAATTATGTCTTTAGAAAACACAAGTATATCATCGAGATACACAAAAACAAATCTGCCGACCATGTCTCTTAGCACGTCATTCACCAAAGTCTGAAACACGGCCGGTGCGTTGGTTAAACCAAATGGCATTACCAAATACTCATAGTGCCCATCGGGGGTATTAAAAGCCGTCTTCCACTCGTCCCCCTCTCTGATGCGGACCAAGTGATAGGCATTCCTAAGGTCTAATTTGGTGAAGATGCTAGCCCCCTGGATAAGGTCAAAAGCAGTGGACATAAGGGGAAGAGGATATTTGTTCTTGACAGTAATTTTGTTAAGTCCTCTGAAATCTATGCAAGGACGCAAAGACCCGTCCTTCTTTTTAACAAAAAAGAACCCAGCACCGGCAGGAGAGGCGGAAGGGCGGATGATGCCAGATTTCAGGGACCCCTGAATGTACTCTCTCATGGTGGCTTGTTCTGGGGCTGAGAGAGAGTACAGAGCTCCTCTAGGAGGAGTAGACCCTGGAATAAGATCAATGTCACAGTCGTACGGACGGTGAGGAGGAAGCGAGGTGGCCTTAGTTTTATTAAAGACCTTCTTAAGGTCGTGATACTCTCGGGGCACATTAGATATATCAGAATCATAAGTCACATTATTATCTACTGTTTCTACAGGGACCACAGCATCAAAAAGGCATGTAGTTAAACAGTCATCCGACCACCCTAAAATCTCTCCCCTCCTCCAGTCTAGATGGGGATTATGTTTCATTAACCATGTGGTTCCTAAGACCACCGGAGCCTGGGGAGATTTGATGACCACAAAGGATATCTCCTCCTTATGGTTACCCCCTAAACACAATAAAACTGGTTCAGTAATCAAAGAAGAAGAGTTCAAAGGATGACCATCTAAGGCCACTACTGACAGTTTGTGGGGGGTAGAACAAAACCGAATACCTGCTGTTACAGCAAAGTCATGGTCAATGAATTCAGTATCAGCCCCAGAATCAATGAAAGCTTTAATAGAGACCTGAGATTTGCTGGGGGTGATCAGATCGGCGGGTATGGTGAAAGGTGAGGAGAGTTTGCTGGTGCTGACATGGCTCAGTAGATATCTCCTCTCATCTACTGAGCGACCCCTTTTACCGGACACTTGGCGTTGATATGACCAGCCCCTCCACAATAAAAACAAAGATGTCCTCTCCGTCTCCTCTCACGTTCAGTCTCAGTAAGGCGACTCCTGCCCAACTGCATAGGTTCCTCTGCCAACAGAGGAGAAGAAACAATCGGTGAGATGAGAGATCGTGGAGGGGGTCGAAACTCACTGACTGGTTTAGCCGCCGGTGGAGTCTTTGTTCCTCGTTCTCTGGCTCGTTCGACCAGCCTTAAGTCCACCCTGGTGGCCAAATCCTCAAGGTCCTGTAGGGAGTCAGGATAACGTTTAGTAGCTAATCCATCTTTGATTTCATCCGTTAAACCCCTATAAAAGGCATCAGTAAGAGCCTCCTCGTTCCAGTGGCTTCCTGAGGCAATGGCGTGGAAGTCGATAATGTAGTCAGTAACCCTGCGATTACCTTGGTGAATGTCAAACAACCGTCTGGCAGCCTCACGTTCTGGCAAGACAGGGTCAAAAATCCTACAGAGCTCCCTGGTGAAGGCCTGTAGAGAATAAATGTTAGTAGAATTTTTCTGCCATTCAGCAGTGCCCCACTTTTTAGCTTGCCCAGCGAGAAGAGAGATCATATAAGCAACCTTGGATTTTTCTGAGGGAAAAGATGACGGTTGTAATTCAAAATGGATCTCACATTGAGTGATAAAAGGTCTACATTGATCAGGAGTCCCTGAGAACAATTCGGGCGGAGTCAGACGAGGTTCCCTATTGGATTCAACATAACGCGTGGTCATGGCTGAATTATGTTGCTGATCCTGGGAGTTAACATTGTCCAATCTGTGGAACATGTTCTGCATGTCTGAGGTTATTTTACCGATAGCTCCCTCAACCTCCGAGCGCCAACCTGCTGGTGGTGAGTGGTCCATATTGGCCCGGTAGTTCTGTAACGAACCCCGTATAATGGACCAAAATCACCACCACAAAAAAAATAAATTAAATAAAGTTTATTAACTGATGAAACGGCAGGGCGGACCTCGGCAAGCAGACACAGACTGTGAACCGGTTCCAGGTTCCAATCACCGATCCACACGAACAGTCTAAAGATGGAGAACGGTTAGTGGTTGTGCAGGTGACGAGAGTGAAGACAAAGTCAGATGAAAAAACAACCACTAACCGTCTCAGTGATGATGGGGGTTCCGAAGCGCTGAAGCGGGTCCAGCTGACCCGGATGGCTGCTGGAGGAGCTGGGTCTGGTGAGAGACGACAGTCGGCAGCAGCTGTAGCTTGCAGCGAGGTTTGCAGGATAAAATGGTGTCTCCAGCACCGAGCGTGATCCAAAACAAGCGAGTGGTGGAGAGTGGAGCTGGTGGGGATGATCCGTGAGACGTGGTCGAGCAGGCGTGGGTCAGAACCGATGATCAGATGCCGAGACAATCCAAAGGAGCAGACGGGAGACGAGTCAGGAGGTCCGTGGGTCCAGAAGCCGGGAGGTCGAGCCGAGAGGAAGGGAACAGGAAGCGACGGGAGGACAGAAACGAGTAAAACAGGAATACAAGGACTTGAGAGGACAGGACAGGGACAGAGCGAGGTCATGAGCGCGAGGTATTTACTAACAAAAAGTGTTCAACTACCGGGCACCGAAAAAGAGTCAGCCATGAGCTTATAAAGGGAGAGGAGGACAGGTGCAGCCAGTTGAGCGCAATCAGCGCTGCTGGCTGCAGTGAAGACAACGTTAAACTAGGAGTGAAGACAAACCTCAACCCACATGCAGAGAAAGAGAAAAACACAAGAATAGATCCCCAGAACAAAAACAAGTGAACAGAGTGACACAAAAACCTAACTGACAGACGTGATTCGTGACAGATCCCCCCCTCAAGGAACGCCTCCCGGCGTTCCACCAGGTTGCTCAGGATGCAGGCGATGGAAGTCCCGGATCAAGGGCTTATCCAGGACGTGACGGGAGGGCACCCAGGACCGCTCCTCCGGTCCGTACCCCTCCCAATCGATGAGGTACTGCAGGCCCCGACCCCGCCGTCTAGAACGGAGGAGCCGGCGGATGGTGTAAGCCGGTGAACCATCGATCAGACGGGCGGGAGGGGGGGAAGCAACAGGGGAATGAAAATGGGAGGAGGAGACAGGTTTGACACATGAAACATGAAAAGAGGGGTGGACACGTAAGGACTTGGGCAGAGTAAGACGAACAGACACGGGGTTAATGATCTTGGAGATGGGGAAAGGACCAATGAAGCGGGGGGCAAGTTTACGAGAAGCCACCTTCAGGGGAAGGTTCTTCGTGGAGAGCCACACCTTCTGACCCACAGCATACTCAGGTTGGGGGGTCCTATGGCGGTCCGCCTTTTTACAGTAGGCAGCACGTGACTTGAGCAAGGCGGTCTTGGCCCTCCTCCACACCCTCTGGCAACGGAGAGCGGCGAGGTGGGCCGAGGGAACAGATGCCTCCCTCTCCTGAACAGAGATAACAGGTGGTTGGAAACCAAAAACAGTGTAAAAAGGGGACAGACCAGTGGCAGATGAAGGGACGGAATTGAAGGCGTGCTCGATCCACGGGAGAGCAGAGCTCCACTTCTCGGGGTCGTTAAGACAGAGGAGCCTCAGTTTGCCCTCCACTTCCTGATTAGCCCTCTCAGTCTGACCG
>NW_023621920.1:0-5094 GCF_014905685.2 Nematolebias whitei
ATTATTATTATTATATACATTTATAAACTGGAATCTATCAAATAAATACGATTGAAACTATTTTGGGTCTATAAATGTCCAGAAATCCTGAATTAAAATCAGGTTTCTTAAGTAAATGTTTAAAAAACCCTCTGATACGTAACCATTCAGATACCAATTAAGCAGATCCAAAAACAGCCCTCCTGCTCTGGCCCTGGAATGCATTTGATTCTGGTCACTGGAGTCCCTAGTGTCCCTTGTCGGACTATGGAGCTGCCATTGACCAGGGTCTGCTTCTCAGCGGGTGTGTCACTGAGCGAGGAAAATCAGTTTGAAACGTGAACGGGTCGGTGATGAAGTGGGGCCTTATCTTTAGCACTAGGCTTACTTCAGACCTTCAGCCAGCCGGCCTGGGGATCCGTCTGTTTGGGGTCTGCTGGAGGAGCGCTAACAGAAGCTCGTTCTGTGGCTCTGTGCTGCCGACGGGTACCTGGCTAACTAATGGTTTTTCAACAGCACGGAGTCGACGTTCAAGTTCAGACAGCCTCTCCTCTAAAGCTACCATAAGAATACATTTGTTGCATGTATCATTACCACTAAAGGAGAAAGATGAATGACTAAACATCTGACACACGGATCCAGAACAGAGGAAGCCAGGAAAAAAACAGAAGCCATGCTAAGCTAATGCTAGCAAGAGCTAACAGATCCCAAATGCACAGATAAAACACACCTATTGCAATCTGCTTTCAACATCATCCAGACAGATTTGTTCCGTCTCAAACTTGTTCTAAATGTTGACAAAACCAAAGGGATGCTTTTTTCAAACGGGAAGTTGGTCCCAGCAGTTCTTCCTCTGATTTTATCCTCAAATGGTGTCCCCATTGAGTTTGTTGATTCCTATAAATATTTGAGTATCTTGGTCGACTCACATCTCTCTTTTAAGCTCCATGTGGAAAACTTGGTAAAGAAACTGAAAGTTAAACTGGGTTTCTTTTTCAGAAACAGATCCTGTCTAACCCTGAACCCTGAGGAACGCCTTGTATCTGTGACTTTCCTTCCCTCCATTGATTATGGTGACATTATTTACATGAACGCTCCTACAAGAACCCTGCAGATGTTGGATGCTGCAGATGTTGGATGCTGTCTATCATGGTGCACTAAAATTCATAACTGGCTGTGATTATCGTACCCACCACTGCACCCAGTATTCACTGGTTAACTGGTCACCATTAACTTCACACAGACTCTCTCACTGGTACATTTTCATCTTTAAATCACTATTTAAAAAATTAAAAAAATTCTCAATTTGTGCAAATCCTTTATGATTGTCCACTGCTGTCATCACTCTTTGTTAAAGAAATCAGGTCTCTCTTGAGGCTCAATGGGATTAACCTGTAGAAAAAAGGTGGAACGAATAATTTAAATAAAAGCAAGTGTTGAAAGACAAAAGGTGTTTCAAGCACAATCCAACAGTAGAAAAACAACTGTGTTAAGGGTGTTTGTTCTAGAATGTAGAACTTTGCAAACGATGGATAAATCCCATAAAACAAGAGTCCTCAAGCGAACAGTTTACTCCAGCTACCAGCAGAGGAACCAGGAAGTGACACGATGCGTCTTATCGTGAACATCCCACGAAACAAGGCCCAGCATTTTTGATGCATTTAGTTTTCAGCTAGCATGCCTGTGCTGTTAGTTTCTGCCTTTTTGATTTTATTTTTAGCAAAAACAGCTAAATTTGGTCTTTTCAATAAATCTCAGTGAACTCAAGCAGCGTTTACTTTGCACTTCGTCTGGTTTAAAGTTACGAAGAAGAACGTTTGCGATGTTTTAAACCTCAGCTGCGTCTGAGCCTCCGATCCAGGCTGGCTTTGACTCGTGAGCGAACTGCAGGATGACACTCTGGAGTTGGTGGTATTCCTCCAAGGTGTGAACAGACGCAAGATTTCCCTTCATAGACAGACAGTTTTTCTGTAGCAGGACAAAAACAAAGGACAAACAAGCAGATTGATAAAAATGAGTAATATTTAAACGTCAACCGTTTTAGAGTTCACATTCAGAACAAACTGGTCGTGTTTCCGTTCAGTTTTACCTCAGCTTGAGTCCAAGTCAGAGGTCTTCCAATAAATCTAAAGCAGCGACCTGAGACTGAAGTCCAACTCTGGGGACAAGCTCTCCTTCTGCCCCATGTGGGCCTCCCTTTAAAACAAAATTAAATGAAATCAAACACCAAATAGCAAAACAAGTGTCACCAGTCGTCAAATATTCAGTCCTCTGCTGACCTGCTAACACAACATATATATATATATATATATATAAAACACTTTATATGCATTGTTTTTATCTTTACATGTATTGTTTTACTCCAGGACAAGATCAATTAAAAAATATCAATCATCTCCAAACATTAAGTCTGTCCGTTTGTCTTCCTGCAGCACATCAGAATCTTTTCTTCATCATGAAATCATAAAGCTCACACTCAGTACACGTTTAATGCCTCCTTTGTATAATAGCATCCATCAAATAGTTTAAATTTATAGATAGTTAAAAACTGGACGTGTAAATGCAGCATGTCTCATTTTTCACATTTAAAACACGAGCACTGACCAGAAGCTCTGCTCAGAAGCATCACGGCACACAGAAGCAGCAGCAGTCCCTTCATCCTCATCATCGGAGACAAACTGTCACGTTGGTTATCAGCCTTTGGAAAGACACAGACAGCAAACAGCAAACAACTTAGGAAAAACAATGATATACAATAAATATTCAATAGTTTTGACATTTCCATGCACCAAAAATATTTTTTTACATGATCACCCACAATAACTATGATAAGACCAGATGGTCTTTGTGCTAATGAGGTGTGCAAACTTCCTGATGGATGATCCATCCATCTGTCTGTCCTTCCATCCATCTGTCTGTCCTTCCATCCATCTGTCCATCATCCATCCATATGTCACAGATGGACAGATGGATGGATGGATGATGGATGATGGACAGATGGATGGATGGATGATGGACAGATGAATGGATGGATGATGGATGATGAACAGATGGATGGATGGATGATGGATGATGAACAAATGGATGGATGGATGATGGACAGATGGATGGATGGATGATGGACAGATGGATGGATGTCAGTTTTATTTAACAACAACATTTAAAAAACATTGTTGACTAAAGTCGTTCACTAAAATCAAACTGAACCATGAAAACAACAAGTTCAACATTCAGATGCAGCTCGAGCTGAACTAGAATTAAAAACCTGAGTAAAAGGAGTTTCCAGGCAGGATGTCAAAGCGTGGACAGAACGCGCATCAGGAGGCAGGTTGCTCTGTGGAGCTGCCGGTGCAAACGCCCCATCCCCTCGGTGCTTTAGCCTTTAGCATATTAGCTGCACTAAGAGCTTCAGACCGGAGGATCTCAGTGAGTTGTCCGGGTTATGAAAGTTGTCATAAATAACTGGGAGCTATTCTTTTTAAATTATTAAAGTCAGTTAAAAAATCTTAAAATTAATTTGATAATGAAAAGGCAGCCAGTGCACATCTGCTAAAACAGGAGGGTAATTGTTGATTATAGTAACGTCTCGTCACTACTGCAGTATGACAGGACACATGTGACGCTGTGCCACCGTGTCAACTCTCACCTGTTCCACACCACACCTGTTAAAGACCTGCTCAGTGCTGGTTCCCACTCAGCCCAGTTTATGGGACCACCTTGTCCCTGGTTCCAAGGTGACGATGTGACGTAATCAGACAGCAGCCAGTGGTCAGCTGGCAGAGCCACATCACTGGATGCCCCCCCCCCCCCCCAGCAGAACGGTAAAAACACATCTGGACCTCCACTTCCTCATGGTGTTGACGGACGGCGCCACAAGAAATGAACATTTACTGAGAGATATCAGAGATGATGGCAGCATGGCTGCACCCAGAGCAGTGCCGGGAAAACTAAAGAACTGTAGTCAGATTACAGGGAGATTAAGGACCACAACGGACCGAGTGGCTCGAACACAATGACCTGTTACGATCCCGTACGCTTTGGATTGTCGATCCCGCCTGCAGAGCAGGGAAACAAGTTATGGTGTGAACTCACCTCCACCTGAGAAGAACCGATAAGACGAGAGCCGCGTGGAGCTGAACTCATCAATGGCAAAACAGCTAAAGGTTCTGATGTAGAAAGTGACTGCAGCACAAACACGTGTGTGATCTGTTGCTGTGACCGCTGGTTCCTTTGATGCCCTTTGAGGTCCAAGACCTGAGTCTACAACAACATTTAATTAAATAATTATATTTAGTCTTTTCAAGAGTTTATGTCCCTGGAACCCATTTTTCAACCAAAGGTTGTTCCAGTGTGGACACAAGACTGGAATGATAAACAAATAAAGCTTGTGCCTCCAGAAAAAGTGTTCCCGTGTGGACTCGGGCCTCAGGACGGACCAAACAGAAAACAGTTTGAGGAGATCTTGTAGACAACTTACTGCGGAGTGAGCCCCTTCTCGTCGGCTCGCCGTCAGCCCGTAGCGTCGGACTCACGACAAAGTCTGGCCACTTTTATACAGTTTTTATCTTTACATCTCCACAAAATGAGGAACGTCTTTGAATAAATTGAAATGAACTGTAGCCCTGTTCACCCTGTCCACGTGTCGATGCCACGTTTCACAGATTTTAACACGATACCAAACCAACCTTCAGGAGGAGATGAGAGGGTGTCGACAGGACCAGATGTTACTTAGAAGGTTTACTAATTATTTAAACGTTGTAGTCATTTTAGAAAAACTCGTGATTCACAGTATTGAAAAAGAAAGTCCATCCATCCATCCATCCATCCATCCATCCATCCTTTATCTTCTGCTTGTTTGGGGGCAGCATCTTGAGCAGGGAGGTCCAGACATCTCTCTCCACAGCCACCTTTTCTGGGAGGACTCCAAGATGTTCCCAGACCAACAGAGAGACAGTCTCTCCAACTTGTCCTGGAACTTCCTTGGTGTCTCCTCCCTGTCGGTCATGCCTGAAGCACCTCCCTAGGGAGGCGCCCAGGAAACATCCTTACCAGATGCCCAAATCACCTCAACTGGCTCCTCTTGATGTGGAGGAGCAGAGGTTCTCCTCTGAGTCT